>NW_013667402.1:162703-168857 GCF_000517525.1 Limulus polyphemus
TTGCTTCGTGTCTTCTGGCACGTAATGCGCTTGAACCATTTTTGGACAGAATTGTCACCGGTGATAAAAGATGGATTCTCTGTGCGAATATTAAAATGCCAAAAATAATGGCTCAGTCCTAGACAAAAACCACTTCTGACCCCAAACCCTGGACTACATTTGCAGAAAGTGATGCTTTGCATTTGGTTGGCCATCAAAGTAGTAATTCATTTCGAACTCCTCAATCCACAGTGAACTGTCAATGCAGAGATCTATAATCAGCAACTGAAACGTTTAAATCAGAAATGCTCTTCACTCGTCAATTGGAAAGGTGTTCTTCTCCACAACGATGCACTTCCACATGCATGTTTGACGCAACTCAAGTTTATGGAGTTGGGTTGGGAAGTTCTCCCCCACCCACCATATTCTCCAGATATGGCACCATGAGATTACCATCTTTTTTGTTCGCTGCAACACCATCTTAATGGGAAAATGTATGCAAATGTGGAAGTTGTTAAAGAGGACATCGAAATGTTTTTTGTTCCAAAGCCAAGTGATTTCTTTAGTTAGGGCATTAACAACCTGATTGTAAGATGGAAAAGCATCATCGATAAGAATGGAGACTATTTCTTTTAATAAACGTTTTGTTGTGATACATAAGTTGTTTGGGTTTTATCATCTGAAAAAATTGACATTAATTTCTTGATGGCCTAATAACATCATCAGGTAAACAAGTCCTGTGTATTTAACTCTCACCTTGCTATTTCATTTGCTTTTGGAACTAGAATATGTGAACTTAATCAACCAGAAACTTGTCAGATAATGCAGGAATTCAAAAACAGAGTACATTCAGAAGTCAACATTCATCACAGAAAATAATGTGTTGATATAAATGATGAAACATCTGTTTTATGTAAAGCATACACAGAGATGTTAACTATCTATAGCAACAATACAAGGATAAATGCTTGGGCCGTACATCTTCATTTTCCACCACCAGTGATGTTCATATGATGATCTTGGTTATGGATTAATGCTCTGTGCTTGTGGCTGCAAAAGTTCCACTTCAACTGCTTTCCAAAGTCTATCAACCATGCATGAATGACAACTTCCCTGGGTCCATTTGAGGAACTCAAAGACACAGAAATTTGTGGGAGAATCTGTGAATAGTATAGAAATTGACTTGTTGACTTAGACATGCAATTTGATGCTTTGTCTTGATGGAGCCATATTGTACTGACATACATTTTCTACACAGCTAATATTTTTATGTGGCATAAATTTATTTTGCTCATTCATGATAATTTAAGCCAAATCGTAGTTGAAAGAGTAAATTGTTGTACAGACATGCAAGGTATAAAGTAAGGATTGATATTTCTTTATCAACATTTATGAATGATCTGAGAATGTTACATAATTATACATATGTTCTGCTGATTTCTTATAAAGCAGCATCTGCACATTTTCAAAAACTTCAGATATGTTTAATATATCATTCCAAGAAGTCAGATAATTTCTGATGTACAATATGACAAAATTTACAGTTACTTAAAAAGAATCTTTATTTTTGTGAATCACAAAACTAAGAATGTGCAATATTAATGTCTAAAACATATTGCATGCATTATTTAGGAAATAATTTTAAATGTAACATTCAAATGAATAATTTGTGATATTTTTTTTTGTGTTCAAAACAAAAACAACCTAGATTAATGATATTTTGATTATTTATAAACTTTTGTAGCTAATTTATATGTATTAAGGAGAATGTGTAATTGGTTAGTCAACCAAGAGTATTTTGAAATTGAATACCTGCACATTTTCTCTTAGATTAAGAAAAGGTACTCTGTAATTTGACTGACAAATTCCAAGTTATTTATTAGCATTCACCAGACATTGCTCTTTTTCTTTCCAGGATTCTGGTGTTGGAAAGTCTAGTATTGTTCAGAGATTTGTTAACAATACCTTTAATCCTTTGGCTGAAAGCACAATTGGGTAAGACTTTTGTAACTAAAAAATAGTTTTTATTGATTTTTATTTTTGCATCATAGAAAACTGACAAGAGACAGGTCATGGGTGAAAGGGCATATCATCTCGTTTGTTGACTCACATTCAAAATTTTATTGAACTACTATTTATATGTATTAAGGAGAGTGTGTAATTGGTTAGTCAATTGATACTGACTATCTACAAACTTTATATTAAAAATTAAAATTTTAGTACTGTATATTACTCAATTTCTTAATTTAAAAGCAAATATTAAAAACACAGATAAACATTGATTTTTGTGTGTCACATGATATGTTGAATGCAGCACTGATTCAAATAAGATGTTTGTGAAGTCAAAATACTAAGTCTATAGTTTCGAACGAATTAGAAACTCAAATTACTGATATTGACAAGCTAGAATATAAAATAAGAGCCTCTTATCTTTTCAGTTTGCTAAGATATTGCTCATGTAATAAATCAAACACAGTGGCAACCTGCCCACCTCTTTCCATTTTTGGAAACGCTCCCTAATATACACTTACTTCTATATATGACATGAATAACCAATCGGAAGTCCAGAATGTCTCCGTAGTGGCTTTCTCAGCTATTTTAACGGATTTGGTGCCATTTCTTTCTTTTGAACTAATATTTCAACGAGGTAGGGTGTGTCTTTAGTCTGTTCCAAATTTCATATTTTTTCAGACTAAAGTACATCTTAGTTACAAAGCTAGATAAATTATAGTGGAAGTCTATGGTATTAGTGTATTACTTTATGCTTTTTTTAGTTATTCAAATCTATATATAAAACCTTAAACAAAAAATTTTGTTTCATATTCTCCACGTGCAAATTTTTTAAAGGCTTAGCAACCTATGTCAAGCAGCAACTGAGTACAAAGGTCGTAACTATAAGACGTAATTGTTTGCTTTACTTCTTCATTTACTGTTCTATGTTTTAAGAAAAATAAGTTTAAGAACTTATTTCAAAAGAGCAGTAATCTATATACATATATAGTGTATACTAATTGAAATTTGACTGTATTTTAATAAATACTAGTCTACTAAAACACAGTCAAGACAAGTTACTTTGCACAGACCAAAGATCAGTTTTATGTTATTTGATACGGTAACATGAGTGCATGTGAGCCATGTCATTGTAACTTCTATATTGCTAGCCAGGAACAGCTGAAAGGACAATGTAATAAAAAATAATAAATATATATAAATGTATAATGTTATGAGATTTAATCTATTTAGTTTAATTTTATGTTTTTGTGTTATAATTTGTGTTCATTCTAGAATGAAAGAGGCATAATTTATTTATTTATTTCCTAATTTTTTATAGTGGTTGCGAGATTGGTCAAATCTACCGAACCCTTACAGAGATTATTTACTGAAAATAACAGATAATATAAGTTTTTCTTAAGAAATGTTTGATAACTTTCTGGACATTATAAAGATTTCGCATGTGAAATTTCAAAATTTTCTGGTGCATAAAAGTATTGCCTATCTATCATGCAAAGTAATATTCATTTTAAGATTAAAAACCATGCAAAAAGAAAAAATAGACACAAGAAAAACATTGCTTTATAAACCTTGAGACTTAATAAAAAAATTAATATTTTGCTGATGAAAACATTATAGTGTTTACCGGTAATCTGCCAAAGTTCGTTAACATTTGCTTAATAATTTAAAAGTTATAGCATGAAAGCTATAACAAGCACAAAATGGTTACGAGGTCAGACCTAGGAACCAAGCCCGTGCTGAAAGAGTTAATATGTGCAGCAGCTGTAAATTTATTATGGATCACCTATAAGAGAGGCTATTATGGGATTTTCAGTGAGTTCTTATATATATTGACAGATGTTTAATCATACCATTTTACACTTAATCTATTTTCCAGCCACTTTGATGGTGTCCGAGCATTAGCATTCCATCCTGAAGAGCCAGTCTTAGTAACTGCTTCAGAAGATCACACTCTTAAGCTTTGGAACCTTCAGAAGACTGTCCCAGCCAAGAAGTAAGTTATAGAATATGAAAGTATTTTAAAACCTAAACTTTTCTCTAATGTGTATGCAATTTTCATCTGTTAAGCTGCCTACAAATAGATCTAGACAGTAACTTACAGATAATCTGGTTTGTTTTTTATGATATTATGTAATGGAAAGTGAAGTTTTAGACTAAAGTTCTAGGTTACTATAGCTATAATAATAGAGTAGTCCCTTGTGGACACAAGTCCTCCCAATAACGACATTTTTTCTGTGCACGGAACAATTTTACATTGATCTGACCTCCCACGAATGATTTCCTTACAGATGCAACATACAGCCGTGATTTTGGGCAGAAGGTCGAATAACGACCTCTTTATAACGACTTTTCTTCATACTAGTAATATAATTTACAGAGACACGTGAATACAGTGTATACAATATAGAACAAAGAGGTCACATGACCGGAGATTGCTTTACAGCTTAGTATATGTATCTTGATATCCCGAGTGTTCAAGTCAAACTCCTTGGTACATACACGTAGGTAATTTCGTTTAAAAACTTTCGGGTCCTTGAAGGTAACCAGGGGTGGTCAGAAACTGTTGTTGATCGTGTCTAAGAGGGACTACAGTATACCGAATCTCTGATCAGTCACACCTTTTTTGTATTTTTGATGTGTTATAGCAGTAGTGTCAAAGAATAAGCTCATAATAATGAGAGTATGTATGTTAGTACATGTAAATATATATAGATATATTTCTCACTATACTCATATTTTCAGGGCAGCATCTCTCGATGTGGAACCAATATATACATTTAGAGGGCATGCGTAAGTATCATTTAACAGTTTTTAACTTTTAAACACTAGTAATTACTATTTTTTGACTGTTTTTTAAGTAATTGAAGTAATGTTTAAATTCATTTGGATAGCAATACTTTTGAAAATAGTGTTTGATACACAAGAATTCATTTTACTTTGTACTTGTTCGAAAGATGATTGGTATTAGTGAAAATTAAAAAAACAAAAAAACTGGTGAAAATAAACTTAGGATCAGAGATGATAAATTCACTAAATATAAACACTAAATTTTTGATTTGCATTGTATGACTCCAAAAACAAGATTTTCTCAATATTAAGTCAAGATTTACTGATAATGGACAGTTGTACTTGTGAAGCCTTTAGGGAAACAAACTTCAACAACCTTTGCAGATTTTATTGCAAAAAAAAATATTGAGTCAGAAATTAACAATTTATTTGCATCTTTAAAAATATCTTAAAGTATTTCACTAAATGCATTTGATCAGGTCCATAAGTTTTTACAGTAGAAATGTATCAGTTTTGAAAAAGTTTAAGTCATTTTACAAGATACATTGATATTGTATGGTATAATTTACACAGTCGAATTGTCAAATAAATTGTTTAACGTACCTAAGGTTACCATAGTCATAAAGTTTAATATCATATGACAATTTAGATTAGTAGTATTGTAGTAGGGAGTAATAGAAAATAAAGACTAGTTAATAAGAGATTGCATCGATAATTTGATAAGTAATTTAAACGTATTAGTACTGTGGATGTTGGCAGGGTAGCAGAATGTCTAAAATCTTCAGAGCACAGACTCCAAACCTTCTATAGATTTGGAGGACTAGGGATTTATGCATATGTAAATAAAACAGAACATATTTTAATCAAGTCTTTGGTTGATGTAATGCGAAGTACCTCATGATTTCTCTACAGCGGAGAATAAAATACAAAACACCCGTCTCCATGAATGAAATCTTTCAACGAAGAGGTTGTGTTTATGATAATAGTTGATAAATCAAAATTTATCTACATATTTCACAAATGTCATACTGGCAATTTACTGAAAGTTAAGCTATAGGATAGAAGACACGAGAATATTTCTGTTGGTTCTACAGCAAAAATCTTCGGTTCACAACCCACTCCTCTGGTGCACAAAGTGTGCAACTATTCTGCAACCCTGGATGTTTGTTTATTGTTCTGAGAGCACCTCGGTCTTAGTAGTAACCACATGTGAATGTAGTGTGTGTGAGAAAGAATAAAAATCTTTGGTTCCCAACCCACTCCTCTGGTGCACAAAGCGTGCAACTATTCTGCAGCCCTGGATGTTTGTTTATTGTTCTGAGAGCACCTCGGTCTTAGTAGTAACCACATGTGAATGTAGTGTGTGCACAAAGCG
>NW_013667402.1:169685-181648 GCF_000517525.1 Limulus polyphemus
ATAGATTTTGCATGTGAAATTTCAAAATTTTGTCATACATAAAAGTATTTTTAATCTTAAAATGAATATTACTTTGCATGATAGATAGGCAACATGCAAAAAGAAAAAAAGACATCAGAAAAACATTGCTTTACAAATCTTAAGACTTAATAAAAAAAATTGATATTTTGTATATGAAAGCATTGTAATGTTTACTGATAATCTGCCAAATTTCATTAACATTTGCTTACTAAGTTAAGTTATAACATAAAAACTATAACAAACACAAAATGGTTGAGGTTCATCCCAGGGACCAAGCCCATGCTGAAAGGGTTAATGTATGATGATATAGGCCACATTTCTTGTATAAACTGTTCTTTGATTCAGACTATCTATACATTAAAAGCCTGGAGAGGAAAATTATTATTCGGTTTCAGAAAGGTCATATCTGTTGAATATTGTTTAACTTATTAATAAAATGTTTTTAATTTTAAAAAGTCCTCAATGTAGACAGTGTAACAGGGTACAAAAAATTTGACAAATTTAGAACTTCTTGTTTAAGGCTCATAACATGAGCTAATGATGTGTAAACACTTATATTTTGAATATGGTCAACTGTTGAACACATGCATATTTGATATAATTGCAAGACCTATGTATTCAACAGTGATAGATTATTTAAAATAGAAAGGTAACTATATAAGGAGTTGCAGCCTCTTGAAATGTAGGATATTTAGCAGGAAAGTTGAATCTACATAGGTTTCAGTTAGTGGATATAAGGATAGAAGGCTAATAATGGTAATTGCTATAGACCATCAGTCTAGATAGAATAAATTAATGGACAGATTTAGAGTGAGAATAGAATTACTTGTCACAAGGAGGTAATTAGCATGAGAGATTTTAATTTCAGATATAGAGAATGAAGTACTTGGAGTCTAACAAGGAATGCAAGTGTTTCTGAAACTAGTTTAAGATTATTATCATCACCAAACTGTGAAGGAACCAAGTAGGGGAACATTCATATATAATTAGGTTTGATGTCTTTCTGTTTGTCAATATGAGGAAAAATACTAATTTAATTCGTAATTTTCAAAATCTAATTTTGAGGCCATGAGGTAAGAGTTAACCTTAGTTGATTGACCAGGCAGGTTAAAGGGAATTTCAAAGAAATGTAAAAAATCTTAAAAAATAAACTGCTTCAAATTTATGATGGGCATGTTCCATCTAGGAAAAAAAAAAGAACTACTGCTACGAAGAATAGACATAGATCAGTTCATAGAAACACAAGTGAAAATTAAAGGTAAATATTATAGGTTTAAAAAATTTGAACAAGCAACCAAGATGGAAGATTTAGAGGATTATAGAAGAGTTAAGAAATTAGGATCCCCCCCAAAAAGGGCTTTTATATAACAGTTGGCACATATTGTTAGAATTAACAATAAGGATTTCTTTAGACATACTAAAGATAAGCAGAAGGTAAGATTGGAAGTTAAACTTTGAGATTGCTGAGATTTTAAATTATGTTTTCTCATCATTTTTCATTGGGAAGGATGTTGGCTGTATTACCAACTCTGAGAATTTGTTTGGAGCAGAGACAGAACTAGCTTTTCATGCTAGGTAATGCAAATCTTACTCTAGGGGACACCCCACTGATAAAATATATTTTTTTAATTTGTTGGTGAATGTAGAGACAGATCTAGCAGAAGTACTCAATTGCTGCATAGTACATAAAGTAGAATTTTAAGGCCATAAATATTGTGCCACTAGATGGCAACAAACTAATTTTTACAGTGTTACTTCGGATGGAGTGCAAAGGCATACATATTCTCCTGTTCTTTACATTTTCCTTTACAACAAAGATGAAGGGTAACAGTAAAATAAATAACTAGCCCCACATTCTGGGTAAGTTTTCCAGCTAGTTCTGTTGTTCCTAATTTCCTCTACTTGAACTTCTCTGACATAAGTTGTAAACTCGCAAAATCAATTCAGTTTTATTATCCACTTACTTAGGCAAAGAAAACATTTGAGTAAGGAGAATATAAAAAGTAATAGACATGTTTTTTAAAGGATTAAGTCTGTATTTCAATTATTGGAACTTTTTTTATTGTTTAGAGCAGGTATGTGCATTGTATGGCCCACGGATTGCATCTGGCGTGCAAGGTAGTTTTCTCTCTTCTTGATGATTTCTTAAAAGATAAGAAAATCACAGTCTTTTTAAATTTAAAAATTGCAATCTGGCCCACGCCCTGGAAGAAGTTGCATGTGCCTAGTTTAGAGCTTGCAAGTTTCTTTATTACATTTTCCTAGCCAAGATTTTAAAAGTGTTTCACTAAGTATACAAAAGTTCTAAAGTGGAAAGTTTGTCTTTGTGCATAGACATGTTTAAGGGGTTCTTAATGAACCTGAGACAGCTTAAGCTTTTATCTGATTGAGTGGTACTTACTGGTATGGTTAAATAAATTTGATACAAAATGCACTAGTTGGGAAATGTACATTTTATGTTATTTGCTATTAGGAAGAATGTCATTATTGAAAAGACCTGTATCACCCTGGCCTGTAAAGAGATATTTGTAGTTTCCTCAAAAACAAGAATATTCATCAGTTATATCATCAACTACCAAATAGTCACTCTAAGAATATGCAAATTATTCACTTTTTCTATTGAGTTAAAACATTGATTTGGATTAAGCACCAGGAATTTCTTTGTTGTTACTCTGAAGGTCAAAATACTTTTAGTTTTAAGAAATAAATTAAAATAGTACTTTATCACACAATAAAACGTATCCACCTTGAAACATTCTATGTTGTTTGTAATGAACTCTCCTGAAGCCATTTCATTATAATCTTTTATTTTTGCTTCTGATACAATTCTTTTGTATAAAACTCTGCGGTTAAAACCTTTGGGGGTATCTCCAGCTCATTCAAGGATTTTTTTAGTGTACATCTTTATCTCTGTAACAAAGGTATTAATGAGTTTGAGGGATGTATTTAGGTCAGTCGATTTTTGGTTGAAGATAATTTGATAAGGCAACCATTTTTTTTTCAAGATAATGTTCCAAAAGGTTAACATAAACTTAAATTCAAACAACCCCTGAGCCTCAGCAGCACTGCCTTGTCAGCTTGCTTTCTTGATGCCAATCTTGTATCGAACAACCTCTTTAAGGTACAAACAGTACCATTCGGCATTTTATATTCTTCTTCCAAAATTATACTTCTTAGCACACTTGATTTCAGAAAGTAGTAGTTTCTATAGAGTTTAGTGTGCTGGTGGAAGCAGAGTCTCCATCAGTTAGAATCAAAATCAAGTTGTAAACTCAGAAATGAACAAACATTGCCCTTGAGCTACAGCCTTCCTTGAATCTTGCTTAGAGCCTTATAAGGTGGGCAGACATAGTCCTGGCTCTAAGTTTGTCCATGTATGAAGTTACATTAAGTTACATATCAGTAAGTCATAAAATGCCTCAGCACTGTTACTAAGCAGTTTATTAAATTTTATTGTGTTCAACACCATGCCGTTTTTTTAGTTAGATACCCCAGTGATAAGAAAAACTGGTCCACACTGGCAATATCAATTGTGTAATCCATGATCCAATAAAAAAAATGCATGCCTGACCTTTTTAACTATAAATTTTAAAGTATCTTGTGTGAGAAAGATGATATTAACTCATTGTCTGTGTGGTGGCTTAGGTATGTTTGCTTTAGGTTAAAGATTTTCAAATGCTGGTCCAAGAAAAGAGTTATCATTCAACATTAGTTTTAACAGTTCCAGAAAATTGCCCTTGTTAGTTTATGTCTCTAATACAGCTTATTCCATATGGCTTCTTAAAGGCCAAACTCTATGTGGTTAAGAATGCGGTAGTATTTTCAGGCTTTTTCATTTTTTGACAGTTCTTCACTGTGTATTCTCTATTGGCTTTTACCATCTGTGCAATTACATTGTGATCTGTGTTATTCTAGTACTTAGTCATGAGAAGCATTTTTTCAGCTTTGCAAGGAATTAAGAATTGTTCATGCTTTTTTTATCCATTTTTATATTTATGAAAATATATGAAAATCTGTGATTAGGATTAACCCAAGTGTCAGAATAATGTTTACTTTTTCTGTCTACAAAAAAAGTCAACAACAGAAGCAATATAAGTGGCCTAACTTTATTGAGTAAACTGTTTTGTGACTATCTATAGTACAGTTGCCACTTGTTTCTTGCCTATATGACAAACATTAACTCATCGATTATTGTTGTCATAAGGAAAGTCTGAATAGCTCTCTTTAATGCCAAGCTAGCATGGGCTAAGTTGGATTAGAGCATACATGATGACACTTACATGCATCTGAAGCTGATCTTTAAAAACAAGGTAGGAATCTGTTGGATACAGTTCCTGTGTATTAAGTTCAAATACCACATCCTTCTCACATACTTACTATCATTTAATGTGTCCTTATGTTCAGTATCAGAGATCTCTTAGTCACTTACAACAGACCTTTCAATATGTATCTGGGGAGGAAGAGCCCCATTCAGATGCCACTTTTGATCCACTCATTGATGCTTTACTTGCAAACTTGTCATTCACATCAAGCCCTTGATCCTCAGGTGTCTTTGACTTTCTCAGTAAGAATTTGATTAGTGGAGTATATGAGGAAGCTGCAGAAAATGGCTTTTTTTTTCTCTGCACTTTTCAGTATCCCATTTGTATTTCATAACCTCATTCTTGTCCTTTGTTATTCAACAGTAGTTACATGGTCTTCTGGTATTGTAGTTAGTGATTGACCTGGAGTCTACAATCCCTAGTATTGGTGAGTATTGTCATCTACTTGATTAATTGCAAAAGGTGGAGTTAAATATAATTTGAGACCTATGTTCACATGGCCAATGGCAACTGACTAGATTGCATTGGTTAACACTAGAACACTTTCACACTACTCTTCACAGTACAGTGGGTTCTCTTCAGAAATGTCTAAGATAATGAGCATGGATATTTCTACTTTAGAGATAAAGGATTGAAGAAAGATTATATACTGTATATACATGTATATAATATATAAAAAGTCAATTTTTGAAGAGCTATATGTGGCATTAAGACTTTTCTTGCCAACAGTGTAAACATTGTGTATTTAAAAATGCAGGCAGCTATAATATGTATAAATATAAATGTAATAATTTTAATGATGTGTTGCAGTGAGATTATATTACACTTGCTGAACTATATATGAGGACATTTTTTTAACAAGTCGTATTTCATTTCTGTGGATATTATAGTTCACAGAGTAACCTACATATTTTTTCATGAAAAAACTTGTTTTATTCTCCCTTTCAACTTGTAAAATTGTTTATAACACAATCTTTAAAACTGGTTTCATAGATTTGACTGCTTTTTAGGCTAAAATCATTAACATTTATAAATAAAACTAAGAATATAAGAAAATAATACTTTGCATTACAACTGATAGAATAGATAATGATTCAAGACCAGAAGTTAAAACATTGTTGAGATGGAAAATTCTATATTATTGTGTGTTGATTTAAACCAAACAATACAAAAATATTTTTAACGTTGAGGAATGTCCTAGTAATTAATTCAAATAATTTACTGATGTTATATGTTTTAAAGACAAAAATTGAACATCATTGGTATGAGAATGTATTGTTATTATTAAGTAATAAAATATTTTTTTTATACAAAATGAGACAAATTATAATATAACCCACATTTTACATTTCTCATACTATTGTAATTTTCAAGTGGTTCATGTGTATGCATTATCCTCCCAGTATCATGATACATTTGTTTTTATGCAATAAAATTATCATTGTGCTTGATCAAATGGATAGTCAAACTACAAGTGTATGTTACAAAAAGTTTAGTATACCAACTGATAGAGGAAGTGAGATAATGAAGTACACATGCACATTATATGCCATTAATGTAAACAATTATACCATTTATTTTGAAGTGATGCTGCTGAAAAGTGACAGATGAAGAAGTGATTTTCATCTAGTTTCACAATAAAGTCAAACATTTCGAAACAGTTAAGGGCTGAATTATGCAAAACTAATTTTCTGATAATATCTTGTGCATCACCTTACTAAAGGTTTTTGAAAATAAAGATAAACTTTAAACATGGTGATTCCATCAACAGAAACAAAAAAATTGTAAAAGAAATTGATAATAAGCTTAAAAGGCAAGAAAAATGCTTTCTTCTACAAAAGCTTTTTAAGTTTAATATATGATGATAAATTCCATCTTAATGGCAGAGGTTAAATTAATAGTTTTAATTTGTTTCATACACATTTAGTCTTTTTTTCTTCAAAAAAATTCATTGTCAGTCTTCCAATCATTTGAAATATTTTTAAGATGTCGGGTACTTTTTAAGAAATAACTGTTAAGGATCTTACAAACTCCTTGCTAAACTTCTTCAGCACTTTGTGATAGTCCCCCCCCCCCTTAGCAGCTCGGCGGAATGTTTGTGTTCATATAATGCTACAAATTGGTTTTCATTACTCTTGATGGGCACAGCATAGATAGCCCATTGTGTAGCTTTGTGCTTAACTACAAGAACAAATAAGCTTTATGATAAATTTAAATAGGAGTTGGGAGTTTTAAAACCTATAAACATTCCAGATCCTTTTAACGAGCTAACAAGGCTGCATAAATATCACACCAAAATACTTTGAAGTATTTTGCATAATCATGTACAGTTCATAAATATGTAGGATTTACTTTTTTATTTCAGTTGACACAAATAATAAAAAAGCTCTAAACTTAAAAATACCAGAAATATAATCATGACCAGGTAGGTGAGACCAAGATCAAGCAAACTTAGACTGTGTTTGTCAAGACCAAGATTGAGGTCAATGTATTTTTTATGTTACCAACCTTATACTTGAAATAATCTTTTAATTGTTATAGCTCATGTTTTTATTCAAAGCTGTTAAGATTATAAGGTTGATTGCATAAAAAATATATATTGGTCTTGCCTACATTTTGGATAAATAAGTATTCAGAGGATAATTGATGATAAATAAAAAAAAATACAATCTCTCATTTAAGTGTTTGAATTTTGAATTGTGATAGTGACTGAAACATATATTATTAATAATATTTTTGTACTTTTATTAACAGTGCTTCATTTATGACAAAAAATTTTCATGAAGATAGTCACACTTACAAGTTTAACATCTGGGACACTGCTGGCCAGGAGAGGGCAAGTATTTAACTTTTATGAAGTTCATGTTGATATCCTGTAGTACACAATGTTTTTGTACATGTGTACTTTTCTATGTTGTATTCTTGTTGCTTTATGGTATCATGATAGAAGATATAAAAAAGGTTTCTGGTGCATAATATTGATAAATCCCATTTGTAAAGTTTCATAAGAAATGCTTTAAGTGTTTCAAGTGCATCAAAAACTAGAAAACGATAACCAGTTTTCTTAAGTATTTACAATACCTTACCTTGTTAATTATTCTCAATTGTAATGACTAACAAAAGTAGGTTAATGAATTTATATTGTGTATATGAGTCATGGGTTTTCCATTCAGGTCTAGTCATTGTAACAATTTCATAGTTGTTAACAAACTGTATACATAAAGCAGAGTAATTTTTCCATCTGTCTGGTGTCACAAGTTGTTGTGATGAAGTGACTGAACCAATTTCAATTAAATTTCATAGAGTTATTTGGGTAGCCCCCAGAGATCAATGCCATATGAAGGGTTGGAGATTAGAAACTGTTTTGTTTTCATTACTTTAATGCCATGAATAAGGAGCTGATGAGGTTGACAGCAAAATATGTGAATCCAATGCTGAACAAAAGTAATTTTTAATGCAACACATAACACGAGTACATAGGATGAACAGTTCATGAATTACAGCTCAAAATAATGAAATGTGACAGCCCAGATTCCCATTTATGGCATTCATTTTTTAAATCTGGCATTTTTTGGTGCTTTTGTTGTGATATATAAAATTAAATTGTTAGAAGAAAAAGACAATTTTTTGTAGACTCTGCAAGTTTCCTTTCCATCCATTCTAAGTATTTTAATCTAAAAAAGCATTTAGAGACGAGTAGTACTGGTAATAATCAACAAATCTGAAATAAGTATGAATGTTATATTTAGATTTTAATATAAATATTTTAGATTACACCACCACTTTGGAAAGAAAGTTCTTTTACAATATTTTCCTATGCCTTATTAAAATAAATTTTCATATGTTATTTAGTTACTAGCAGAATGACCCTATTGTATGGATAATAGTGTAGATTTCCAATAAGACATCTTACCTCCACTTTCAAAAATTCTTCTTGACTTATACTGCCCTCTGTCTGTGCACATTTTTGCTTGCAACGCTCGTTGATACTCCCACTTATCTCTGCATACTAACAGGCAAACCCTCCATGAATAAGAGTGTGATGCTACTCATACCATAACTAGCGCCATCTCTAATCTTGCCTTGCAGCTGTTAATCACTTCTCGATTGGCAGTCTTATTGAATAGACAAGTTTTTCCTTTTGTAATTTTTTTACTACTTTAATTACTTTGTGTTTTACTGTTTTCATTCTCTTTTGTAGAGAAATATGAATTATTTTATTTCTCTCCTCTTTCCATTTTATGAGTTATGCACTCACAGTTTCAGGTGGTCATGACTACAACTGCTGCAGTGGAATTACTGACCATGCCAAATTGGTCAGTTCCATGATTCTCAACTCATGAAGTGAAGTCTCTGGTTTGTCGGGAGTTAACCAATTTCATGCAACAATCAGATCAAACTGATGATTGTCCTATCATGGTTTTCAATAATCAGGAAGTTTAAGATTTGGACAGCCCTTTTCCCCCTCTTAAGTATGCTTCTCAATCGCATGTTGTTTTGGAGAATTTGCCCAGACATTTTTCCTATTGGTGTATTTGATAATTCAGATATGTTGTGTTCTGTCCTTATCTCCCATTTCCTATGTTTCACACCTTACTTTTGTGGGGAGTAGCCTTTGGGTCATTATTTTAGTGATTTCCCATTCTCTTGATATTGGTGTTCATGAGAGTCATTTTGGGGAACATCTGCATTTGGGAATCTGTATGCCTCAACATCCATGTACTGTGGATGATCATGTTTTTGATTATAATCATTCAAACTTCTCTTATTTGGACTCGCAGCATTTAGTGTTGCTTCTCCCTTAGTGGGGATCGGACCCTGATAATTTGGTTACATTTTCCCATACTTGTCTTACTCTGACCACCCTTCTTGGGTCAGGGCTGGTGGGGGAGCCATCCTTCTTCAATTTGCTCACATTTAGGGTGGTCAATCCATAGCTTCTGAAAGTGATTTCAGTAAGTCTGGTTCTCTACTTCCATTTTTCTCCCCATTGTCTCACAATCCTATTTCCCTTCCTTCTCCTTGGAATCCTCTTTTTTTTCCCACCTGATTCATTCCAGGAGCCTTTGTTTCCACCGTTCTATGGACATATGGCTGCTTCTTTTTCTTCACAAGATGACTTAGTCCTATGTCCTCAGTTTATTCTCCAGGACACTGTCATAGTGGGTTGGAGTGTCAAAATGGAACACTTTTTCCTCCCACCCACACAATTTTTTTTGGTTCACCTCAAGGTGTTTTTCAACTCCCTCCTCTATCAGGCCCTATCTTCTCCACTTCGGTTGCGAGCTATGGAATGTCTTGTATGCAGCATCTCATCCTCTTGTTCTTCTATTGCATCAGAGGTTCTCCCTCTTTTGGGGAAAAGGGCTTCGAGAGAAGCCCTCATGTCTCTTGGTTGCAACTTTATGTATCATTGTCAGTGAGTTTTGATAAGCCAATGAAGCCTTGTTTGGGATCCCTTAAATGCCCCTCTTACCCTTCCCCATTCCTTACAGACTGACATTGACTGGTGATTAGATCACATAATACTACTGTGGGTATTCCTCTTCCTCCTTCTCATCCAGAATTTCCTTTTTTGTGGATGCTTCTTTTTCTGGTTGGGTGTATCTTGACACTCAGGAGGTTTCAGGGTTATGGTCCCTTCCCAAGTACTCTCTCTCCATATCAATCTCTTGGAAGTTGCTGTATGTTGAGCTTTCCCTTACTTCCTGTGGGCTCCTAGTGGCCAGTTGGTTAATGGCTCACTCCAAAGTTTCTTTGGTAGTCTTGTACATCACTGGGCAAGAAGCACTTGGTCAACAGTCCACTGCCATCCTATCACTTTGTTGGCATGTCATAATCTGAGTGCCCAGAATTGGTTATCCCATCCTGACAAAATTCTCCCTTCTGGAGTGGTCTTCAGATCTACCTGTTTTCAGGGTTTTGTTTGCCCTATGGGATGTCCCAGATTTGGATGCTCGATCAGGATTGGTTGGGCTGTTACCTGTGTGCATATCCTCCTATCCATTTCTTCTCGCGTGTCCTTGTCATACTTCAGACTACTTCATGTCATGTTCTGCTGGTGGCTGTATATTGGCCAGCTCACATGTGGTTTCCACTGCTTTGATGTCACCTCCCTTTCTCTTCCTTTATCTCCAACATTCCTCCATCAGCCACACTCTGGCATCCATCATCTGTCCATACCTGCACTCCGTCTTCACATGTGACTTTGTCTGGTCCCTCAGGGCCATATTTTTGCATGTAGCTTCCTTTGTTTTCTGTCCTGTTTATTTTTCCTCCATTGTGGTTTACCTATATACATGGTACACATACTACTTTTGTTTTGTCCTAAGGGGTTACTGTCCTTCCCATCCTCTGGTTCCTCACATACCATCCTTTTTGCTTTGGAATTTTGAATGGGGTATTTTGGTTTCCTCTGTTGTGGGCTATAAGACAGTGTTATCTGCCACTTTTTGGTCTACCGACTTTGTTTATATTTTCCATTGCCAGTCTTATCCATGTTGTTTTGTTACTTCCGTTTTTCCCTTCCTGCTTTGCTTCCATTGATTTGCATCTGTATGTGATCCTCCACATTCTTCTCCATCCTACATTTGATCTTTTGTCTTTGTATTCTAAATTTACATCACCTTTCCTTGACATCCCTGATACTTTTCTTGTTGGTGTGCAACTATTGTCATTCTGATGTGTTCACAAATGATGTTTGCTGAATTTTTGTTTTCATAGTTTATATGTTTCCTTTTTCCTGATTGTTCCTTTATGCTCAAGACTTTGGCTGTTCTCCCTTCACATATTTTTTTCCTTTTCATCTTTTTCCCACTTTTATGACTGTTCTGATCCTGCTTGCCTCCTTTGCTTCGACAGGGCTCTTCTATAGTATATGACATGTACTGGTTCTTTCCATGGTTCCTGAGTCCATTTGTTTCTTCCATGTTCTCTTCCATGACCTTTTTCTCCTTACCCTTCCAGGTTGCATTTGCTAGTTAATTTACCCTGTATATGTCTCCCCTTTCTCCTGATGATTGTTACCTTTTTCATGTTTTCTTCCCATCAGATCTGTCACCTTATTATTTCCCTGGCTACACATTGTTGCCTACAAGTGCAAACTGGGCCCTCACTGTGTTAGTTGTAGTGGTTCCCACCCCTCTTACTTTAATTCTTGCCCTAAGTGGGTGGAGGAGAAAGAGGTACAGCATTTGAAGACTATTAATAACATCTCTTATCCTGAGGCTCGGAAGCTATTGTTTCCTATTCCATCTCGGAGATATGCCACTGCACTACGCTCCACTGCTACAGTGGGAGTGCAGATGGACCTTTCCATGCCTCCATCTGAGTCTTTTTCATGCCATGTGAGGGGTTTTCTGCCCTCCATGGATAATACAGTTGATAGGTCTACGTCCACTCCAATCTCTGTCCCCACTATTCCTTCCAGTGACTGCCTGGGTCAACCTCCTTTGTCACCAGCCTCTGGTGTCCGTGTGGGTCTTTCTTTGGCCCCTAAAAGCAGGATGATCATTCGATCACGTCCTCAGTTATTGGATTCTCACTCTGATGACAGAGATCTGCCCGCTCAATCAAGGACAGGATCCATGGAGGTTGATCGACCTCCATCTAGTAAAGGAA
>NW_013667402.1:182648-206995 GCF_000517525.1 Limulus polyphemus
ACAAGATTCGGAGAGTCGCTGGGAGGTATGCTTCCCATCCCCTTTCCATCTTGCTCTCCAATGGCCAGGAAGTTGCTCTCGACCACAGCTTTTCTTGTGCTTCTAGCACTTCTGTTTCTTCCCCTGCCTTCTTGGCCATAAAGTCTCAGGCAGAGTGATTGCCTCTTTCCTTTTGGGCTGATCGTCTCTATGATTATAATCGCACCTTTACACAGGTTGAACTGAAACTTGCTTTTCATCGGTCTGGTAGTACATCAGTCAGACCTGATGATGTTCATTATGAGATGTTGCGCCATTTCTCTCCTGCTATTCTTCTGGTTCTTTTTAACTGGATCTGGCAGGAACTTATTTTTCCTGATGCTTTGGCACCAGGCTATTGTCCTCCCTCTCTAAACCTGGGAAGGATCCCAAGATTCCTTCTAATTATCTTCCCATCGCTTTGACTAGTTGCCTTTGTAAGGTCTTAGAGAGGATGGTTAATGCTCGCCTTGTGTGGTTCCTGGACTCGAACACGTTCCTCTCATCCACCCAATGTGGGTTATGTCGACAATACTCCACCATGGACCATCTGATTCAACTTAAAACGTCGATCAGGGAAGCCTTTCTCAAGAGAGAACACCTTGTTTCTGTGTTCTTCGATCTCGGGAAGGCTTAGGACACTACGTGGAGGTATGGAATTTTGCAGGACCTCCACTCCTGTGGGCTGCGTGGCCATTTACCCATTTTTATTCAAAACTTTTTACTGAACAGGCGATTCCAAGTCCGTGTGGGTTCAACTCTTTCCTGTTCCTTTCCACAGGAACTTGGAGTCCCTCAGGGCTGTGTCTTGAGTGTCACACTTTTTAGTGTTAAAATTAATGCCACAACTAATAATCTTCCTCCGACTGTTGCAAATCTCATGTCAGTCGTCGATCATGAGGTTTATTGAGCAGCAGCTTCAGACTGCCCTTAATCGGTTGTTGACATGGACCACTGCAAATGGTTTTAAATTTTCTTTTTTCCAAAACCGTTTGCATGCATTTTTGCCACCAAAGGGTCTCCACCCCAATCCCGAGGTCTGATCTCGGTGATGTAGTTATTCGTGTGGTCCCTGAGGCAAAGTTCTTGGGGTTTATTTTTGACTGTCAATGTCAGCAAGCTCGTTCCCATGAATACCGATGTGGCCAGGGATCCAGAAAAACTGGATGGAAATAGAAGACAGAGAAAAGTGGGCCAATCTGTGTTGAATATTGACGAGAACAGGGCGAGAACTAACGTTAAGCAATTCCTGGGCCAGTAGAGAGCTAAGAGAATCAGTGTTAATAGTACAATTACTGTACTTCATAGCTTCTACATAATCCAAGGCAAGAGAAATAGCATACAACTCGGTAGTGAACACAGAAGCTGTAGAGGGGATCCTGCGAGCAACTACTGAGCCACAGCACACCATGGCAGAACCTACAGAGTCACCTGATTTTGAGCCATCCTATAAATAGGAAGAGAAGAATGGCTCGAAAGATGTTCAGCAAAACAAAGACGGTACTTCCAATTCAATCCAGTTTGGATCGAATCAGGGCACAATAGATCCTAAGCATAGAACATCGATCCGCTCTCCAAGAGCTGGAAGAGAGGCCACGGAGGATGTTCAGAGCCCTTGCACACTTGACATGTAGTTGCTTGATGTGAGGAATGAAGCTAAGATTCAGCTAAGTCCGTCTGCTCTGGTGCCATCACGGCCGTGCCTGTCCCATACATGGACTACGGTCCTATCCTAGTAATGGTGACACTGTCCAATTAGATTGTATTTTTAATTTTTTACACACTATAGGTCTTTTTAATTATATATATAAATCTTTTATCGATATATATTGGTTTTAACTCACTGTATTTTTACATTTCACTTTAATTTACTTTTACTGTTTTTACTGGTTGTTTGGCACAGATAGCCTCATTGCTTTGTGCCTTAAAGCACCAAACAAACAACCCACCAGGTGCTGCAAGGTGTTGGTTGCACCCTAGCCACTCTACACCAGGGAGTTCCATTGTTTCTGTAATTTTTTCTTGGGGTCCCTCCATGTTTCCACCCTTTTTGGTGACACATTTCTAACGAGCAAAGAGTATACCTGGCTCAGAAGTGGTGCAGTCTTCCATAGGTGTGTTGTTTTTAAATCCTTCTCACACAACCACTGGTTTTCCTTTGGGCACTTTCTAAAGGGAGATCATATTCTTACCATCTCTCCACGGGTTCAGTGTGGGATTCTAGCTTTTGTGAGAGGGGGTAAGGTATTGTATCTGAAGTTAACATTTTCCTAAACTGAAAATGTATTTCTGATAGATACCTCTTCTCACACTTCCTACCTGTCTTCCCCACTTCTGATGTGGTTTGATGTGATCTGACTAATCTCAATATGGTTAACAGCTACAAGATTAGAGAGGGCACTAGTTATGATAGAGATAGTGTTGCATGTTAGTATGCAGAGATAAGTGGGAGTATCAAGGCTAGTGGAGAGCAAATATTTGCTCTCAAAGAGGGACAGTATAAGTCAAGAAAACTATTTGTGAGGTAAGTATCTATAAGAAATATATTTTCAGGTTAGGAAAATGTTAACTTTCATATACCAGATTTGAAAGTTGTGCATAAAGTATTTATTTCGTGTTTTTTGATATCTTTAAATAATCATAAGTTTTGAGAAAAGCTCATTAAATAATTTACTTTTAAGTGTTTTTAACTTCAAACACTACAAAGAAAGTTAAACATAAAAAAGATAGGGAAGTAGTTGATGTCCATCTAAACTGATGATGCAACTTGTGTATTTTTTCTTTTAGTATCGGGCATTGGCACCTATGTACTATCGAGGTGCAGGAGCAGCAATTATAGTGTATGATGTAACATCAGCAGTACGTATATAAACACTATTGTTTTTTTTGCAAAGACACTTACTACATTTCTGTATAGAATCACATAAATTATTGTAATATTTGTTAGATCTCTAGGGATTATTCAAAAATTATTTGTATTATTATTATTATATTTTAGTATGTGTATTTACTTTTTTCACCCTTGTTTGGAGATATCATTTAAGAACTATCACATTTTGTAGAATGAGTTTTTTGAGTGGTTAGATTTTAAATATGGAGATTATATGTATTAAACATTTTTTTTGTATTTATAATTGCTAAATAAATATTTTAATGCTTTACTGGCCAATTTCATACATTTTGTGTGATTCATAGTTTTTGTAATTCAAAGACCAAGAAAATTAAGATATCAGTTTTTTGAAGTTACTGATTAATACTTTTAAAACTGGATAAAAACTATAATTCATATCTCAGGAATAGACCTTAAAAATATTTTAAATAGTTTGTTAATGCTAGTCTGAAATGAGTTAGAACAGAATATGGTAATATCAGTGCAACTTTTACAGTTTAACCATTTTGTGATTATTAATAGATAAAAATTGTAGTAGTGTTGTCATGCTTGTTATCTAAAAACTAAACTAGATAAAACTTTGTGTATTATTCAGGAGCATCAGTTTTAAATTTGTCAGTTCTTGACTTTGTTACTTGCATTTTTAATTCTGAAAATGCACTATTCATAATAAGTTTACTACACTTATCATTCATAGCAAAGTTTTGAATCATTGAAAGGCTGGGTTCGAGAGTTGCAGCATCATGGGCCCCCAGGTATTGTTTTAGCAATTGCAGGGAATAAATGTGATCTCGAAGATTACCGAGAAGTGTCATATCAGAGTAAGTTACTTGTATTTGGATATGTAAGGTTTTTTGTTTTTAAAGAACCATAAAACTGTTTACTGAGAATGTTATATGTCAAAGTTGTTTTGTTAAGTGAATTTTACACAAAAGTGAGATTCATAAGATTATTATATATCAAAGTAATAATAGTTTTTATTTAATGTTGTGAATACCAGAGTAAAAATGACTTAAATTATTTATTTTACCAACATTTAGACTTATGCCTTCTTCTGAATAAAATATTTTACAGCAACATATTTATAAGCCATAAATATATCTAGACTGCCAATTTAGTTGGCACATAAACCAGGGATAAATTTAAAACAGACTATCCCCACATTGTCCAAGACACGACATATGCATGTACTTCTGATACGGTCTTATCTTTTCTCACACAAAGCTATCTTGATCTTCATCTGGCCTCTAAGCATTGCTAAAGAATTTTTGCAATCATAGCATCAGTCTATATACACCATCAATTTTGTGCCATTTCTGAACATGTGACTACTCTCCACTAATAGTATTGCATCACTTGTATTGGTGCAGCTAGCTCCCTCTGCTGTTTTTGTTCAGTCTTCACTTTCTTGATTGGAACTACATTGTTTAGATGTGTTTTTTTTTGCTTCTTTGCCATTTCAAATTTTTGTTTTTCCACACTTTTATTTTATTGTGTTTGCATTTACTTCTTATTACCATATTATAAGAGACCTTATTTGAATTTGAGATCAATGTATCAACTTTGAAAATCCCCATTGCAGTTGAAAATGCTACTGATACAACTTCCCAGGAATTGGGCTCAACTTTATCTGCAGAGGAGGTACAGGTCTTAACTTGCAGGGAGCCAGATTCATATGTTCAGCCGGCGATTTCTTTTCAATGTGATAATGTTTTTCTGAGGAAAAATACAGTCACTGAGAAGACAATTTGAACTCTCTTTATCAGGCACCTTCTTATTTTGGTCTGTTTCATTCTACACCTTATCAGGAGTTTTCACCTTCCACCAGTTGACATTCTGTCACGTATTTCACTTTGGTGGAGAATTGTTCTTTTCCTTCTTACTTCCTATTGCCCCCAGTTCTTTGGATGCATCTTCCTCTGGTGGATATCGTCTCCCTCCAGTAGTGATTCTACACAAGTCTGTTTGCCTTTGAATGGTGTAAGTCTTATCATTTCCTTTCATTTATGTTTTTATTTTCAGCGACCTTAGTTTTAACCACTGATAATGAGATCCCTCTCTGTAGTGGGTGTTGCTTGGTCAGATATGCTGTGCCTCAAAACCGCACTATTTACTGATTGCACTATGATGCTTACTGTAAATATGAGGTGTTTCCACAAAACCACTGGTGGCATACACAGTGGTGTGTGTGGGCATATGTATATATGATTTTAGATATCCACTGAATGGTGGACCATCACTCGTATACTTTAAGAGTAAAGCAGAAAGAGATTTCTATTAATCCCTTCTGACCCTTTGATTGAATGAATTTGGGTTGGCCTGCTTTCCAAAATAGGGAATTGCAGACATTTTCTCTGGTATGATGTTCTTCCAGATTCTCCACTTCCAGTCACTGTGGTGGTGCACCATAGAGGCTTTCTCCTGAGTGAATTTATAAATTTCCTTTACCATATATACTCATGATTATACACTCAGAGCATACCTGTTCCAGAAGTAGTGTGGTACCCAACAAATGTGCTTTATTTTCATCTCAATGTGGGATTCTAGCTTTCTGTGAGTGGAGCTGAGACCATATCAGAAGTTAAATTTTTTCTTACACTGAAAATGTACTTCCAATAGGTACTTACCTCCCCTCACCTTTTCTCAGTATTCTTTTGGAAGATTGAGCAGGAATAGCAGAGGGAGCTAGCTGTGCCAATATAGGTTGTGTAATACTATTGATGGAGAGTATTCACATGAAATGGCATGAAACTGATGGTGCATAAAGACTGATGTGCTGATCACAAAAATTTGTTACCAATGTTCAGAGGGCAGAAGAAGATCAAGATAGCTTTGTGAGAAAAGAGGTAAGTACCTATTGGAAATACATTTTCAGTGTAAGAAAAATGTTAACATTCAGCGTATGACAAATAAACTACTGGTTATAATGACAACTGTGCCATGAAAAACATAGTTTATGAGTTTAGTGTGTGCTCTACAAAACATATTGGAGAAACTGAATGTCCTTTGCACGACAGACTTTAAAAAACACTTCAGATAGGTTAGTTTAAGACATAATGGGGAAAAAAAATAAAGGCTACAGCTCGTCACTATTTAACACAAAATGGATTACCTCAAACTGATATCCCTTTTTTTTCTATTAAACTTTCTAAATGCTGCAATATTTAGATAGAAAATATAAATAATATAAAGGAAATGATCAATGAATATAGTGGTTGGCCAGATTAACTTACTAGTTTAACTTATTTAGTATTATTGTGGTTATTTTTGTAAGATGAATTTTCTTAATATTCTTTAATTTTATCTAAGTACATTAACTTCAAGTGTTTTTTTTTTGTTGATATTTTATGTTAAACATGATCACATATTTAGAGTATAAAATTATATTAGAAATTAGAATGTTGTAGCATTATTTGTTAATTAGCTGTTTATTGTAGCAGCTACTAAGACTTGTCAGAAGGACGCATAAGCCGAAACATTGATAAAATTAATTTTTTTGGAGCTTAAGTAGTTTTTATGTGTAAAATGACATTAGTCAGCTCATTAGTTTAATGAAAGTTTTTGTGGGAGGGTGTAACCTAGGATGTTATGAAATTGTATGTGAAAGTAAGCAAGAAGTGTTAGGTAGATGGTGATCAAAAGTTTCATGGTAAAGTAAGTAGTTTATATGTTTATATATATATTAAGAATAAGCTGTTGTGAATTTTCATGTTGAAGAACATTATTGTTCAAAAATATCTATGTTTAAATGAGATAAAAAATGTGCAAAATCATCATTATGATTTATTAATTTTCATTTGTTTTAGCTGCTAAAAACTATGCAGATGAGATAGGAGCACTATTTGTTGAAACCAGTGCTTTGACAGCTGTCAACGTAAATGAAATTTTTCAAGAAATTTGTAAGTAGTTTTTTGCAATTTCATGGGTGTAAATTTTGTTATAATGAATATCTATATGAATTTAAAAATTTAAATAATAAATTGAAAGTTTTATATTGTATCAAATTGTGTTCAAAAAGAAGATGAAATAACACTAACTTTAGTTTACAGTATTCTTGTAAATTTTGTGGATGAGTTTTATGGCTCACTGTGTTAAAAAAACAACTCAGTTTGTGTAAATGACCGAAAAAAAAGTTTTCTGGACTTTCCTTTAGAATTTTTTTTATTCTCTCATTGGGCCACAAAAGTAGTAATTCTAAATTTGTATACAATTTTCATTTTTTCTTATGTTTTTTTTACTTCTGAGATTATCTATAGCAACAAATAAGAAGAACATTGTTGGTTTAGGATTTTTATCATTGATTCATAAAAAGGAACATATAATTAATGAATCAGTAATTATCTATATGAAGGATGAATGTTGAGTAGTTTATAAAATTGTTCCTACTAGCCGAGTTATTTTATCACTGTTATTTTTAAGAAAGGTTGTGTACACATTACCAGGGTGTAAAATTCCCTGAGACATATCCAGCTATAGATTTGGCAAATGTTGGAAAACTGACATAACCTTAAAAAAAATCGTTGTTCGATGAATTTTTAATTATTTGCCAAATTCAAAGGGTAAACATTACTACTAGTTATACTGTTCATAAATTTTCCACTTTACTGTAAGTAGTAGTGAGCAAAAACAATTATCCTTGTGATTAATCTTTCTACATCAAAGATGAGGTATCACATTTTACAGTTAACCATATGAGGAATCTTTCTATTTTTTCATTTATTATATTTTAGTTCCAAAACTTTACAAAAATATTGCAAATTCTGTATTTTAAGATTTTCAGTATTTTATTGGAAATGTTTGATCTTTATTAAATGTACACATTAAATATTTTGATTCAATAACTTTTCTTTTAACAGCTAAAAAGATTCCCAAAGAGACAGTACCTCATTTAGTGGAACATTCTCTTCAGCTTCACCCAGGTCAAAAGAAAAAAAAGTGTTGTTGACTTTGTCCATACTCATAACAGCCAGAAGAACAGTTTAATTTGAAGTGCCTTTGGTGTACTATATATACGAACAACTAGAATACTGATTTAGGACTGTGCAGCTGTGTTCTCAAGTAACTACATTTATGTAGCAGCAATTCTCTATTAGTTCAGTATTTGATTCTATATTCTAAAGTGGTAATGTGTATATGATTTTATTGATTTTTACATGATAGTTTTTTTTGTTCTTGTTATCCATTATTTTCAAATTGTGTAAACAGATAACTTGTACATTTGAATACAAACATGAGTATTGAATAACAGCAAGACATGAGTAGTTCTTTAATAAGTGTAACATTGTGTTGTTTGTAAGGAGTTTAAGACATTGAAGACTTTTTACATATAATTATAGGCCTCAGTATTAAAATAGGGGTCAAGATAACTGTTTTTTTTGTAATGGCAATGATAAATGTTAACTTTAATTGTAAAACTGGTTGAATAGCTTTTGTTGAATAATATTTTTAGAAGAAAAAGAAAAACATGTTTTTGTCTTGGGAACTTATAGTACTTTTATTTCTTAGAAGTTTCAAAAAGATGTGATTATAGATTGTTTAGTCATGCAGCATTGACAGGCTTTAAAATTCACATTTTTATTCCAAAAAATATAATTTGCATATTTTGCCTTTTTAAGTAAAATATTTTTTAATATTGTTGCCAAAATTGTGCAAAGCCATGACGCATTGATAAGAAAGAGATTTTTAAACTAAAAATGAATAATTATGTACTGTTGTAAAATCTTGTTAATATATGAACAGCTTTATGGTTTTGTATTTTAGAGAATACCATATATATATATATACTAAACTTGTTAGATCATTCTTGTAAACTTCAATGCACATTTTGTAACACAGCTGTAAAAGCTATTTAAATACCAGTCACTTCATAATGTGTTTAGTTTGAAGATTTCATTCCTCTCATTATATATGTATATCTTGCATTATGTGATCAATTGATATTACTAAGTGTAATCTATCCCTTGAGTCAATGTGGAGTTGTGAAAGTTGATATATTTATTTACTACTAGTTGTCATGATGTACGAGAAGGTTTAGGTTATAGGAAGTAACACTGTTACTTGAATACAAAGTATACACTTATTGCTGTTTACAATACTATAGAGAGAGAGAGAGAGATTAGAAAAGCACTGATACCTGTATATTTCTTCATATACTTTTTGTGTAAATGAAGATTGTGTTGAAGTTTTTCACTAGTGTGTAATAAAGCTAGATGGGTAACTTCACAAAAGACTCATGGAGAAGTTTCAAGTAGTATCTGACCATGTGTATACTGATTGTTGTATTTTTTACCAGGCCTTTAAATCATATTAATTTGGGCAGAAATTAGGTATGGACCTGATTACTATCTGCACCTTTAGCATGTTGAAAAATGAGTAGATCAAAGCTTCTAAAAAATTTGGAGTTTACAGAGCTTTCAACCTTTTATAATACTACTACACAGGAATATAAAGTTTATAGACTAATAAAGGTCAGTGAGATTCCTTCTTAATTTCTCAGACAGTATTTAATATTGTATTTTATACACTTTTAATTTGTTATAAATTTTAATACATTCTGTATTTGTGGTGGATATTATAAGTTTTCCTGTAATTTCAAATGACCATCAGTCACTTAATTCAGTGTTTCTGGTTTAGTTGCATTAGCCTTGAAACTGAAGACTAGTTCTGGTTAAGAGTTGATTTATAAATTGTTTCATTAGTAGTCTTTAATCCATAATGTGTATTCCTCATTAGTGAACTTCAGTGGCATGTCTTAAGTATTCACACTAAACTATATGATAGAAGGGGTGAGATCTCACCCTTGATCTAATATTGTATTTGATAAAGGTTCATGTGGTATATTTAGTATACCCAAATAGGGCTTACTTAAATGTTCTTGCATTGCAAACCAACATCCTTATATTTGTTATAATCAAGGTAACATTATAGTGACAATAACAATATTGCTGAACTCCATCAAGAAATACAGGGAAAGTTAGAAAAATGAAGTCATATATCTTTAGACATATGTTAGACTGCAGTGAAAGTGAAAAAAGTACATTAAGAATTAAAAAGTCTGTCATTGAAGCATTTGACTCCATCTCTAACACTGAAACAGTCTGCGGTTTTATAGATCACATGAAAATATTTACAATATTTTTTTCAAGTGTATTGGATGGTTGTAAACTTTGCATAAAACTACAATTACGGGAACTGTATGTCCTCAATAATGAAGGTATTGAGTATTGTTTTAAAACTATTTTTCAATCTTTGAAATTAAACCAGCAGTAAATGTTTTTGTTTAGAAATGAAGTTATTTGTGAAGACATACAATTTTATTATACATGTTACTTTACATGTGGACTGACTTTAGTTTTGTACATTGTGAGAAATTAACTGAACAAGAATGTTAATTATGGTGAGATTAACTTTTTTTTTATAAACCTGTTCGTTGTGTTAGTTATTAGGTCTTTAACAACAATTGATGAATAGAACCTCAGGGATAATTCTTTTTTTTCAGTGTGTTATGTTAGAAACTTTGGATAGCCATGGTATTTTCTTTGTAAGAGTACTGTCATTTATTTCACTTTTAAAACACATTCCCCATATGGTTTTTGTTTTTATTCATATTGATGTTGTTACAAACCAAACATTCTGGGTTTCAATTTGTGCAGCATCTGAGATATACTATTAAAAAGGAGGGGGATACACTTGCTGTACTAAGTTAATGAAAATCAAATATACCCACCCTTGTTAAGCAAACCAGCTCTTCTTAGTAATATTTACCCAAGTTCCAGAAAGAGACTATTACATGACCTAAATATATGAAATTTTGATGAATTAATAGGTTTTCTTAATATATTATTTTTTATTGATTGATTCAGTTTAATTTTCAAAAAATAAAATGAATTGTTCCCACATTCCTAAGAACTATATCAAAATATTTATTTCATTTGCACTATAGTCCTGTTGCTATGAAGGAAAATTTGTGTGTTTCAGTATAGTCAATACACATATTGAAATAGAGGTACCTTGTAATAAAGATACAAATATAAGTGTTATTTCAAATGTAAAAATGCTAAAAATCTTGAATACAGAATGAGGTTATTAGTATTTTTATTACAAAAAGTTAATTCTGTAAGATTGACACGTGAAGAGACAAAGATGTTACATGAGATTTTTTACTTCTGTTACATTAAAACAGACTTTCACTATTTATGATCTCACAATAGAATGAGGAGGAATATTGTAGTTTACTTGTTTCATGAGTGAGTTTTACTTAGTAGTTTTCATGCAGTTTTTCTAGTCTAAGGTAGAATTAAGCCACCTACAACCAGCTAGGCCCTCAGGTGTTTGTTGACACATGATTTTACACTTCCAAAAGGGGAGCTTTTATATGAAAGAAATTAAAAGGACCAAGTGATGAAATGTTTTTTCATAGATTATAAGTTTCATTATGTTGACTCATTAAAAACTAAATACACAGTAATTGCATTACATTAATGTTAGCCAAGAACGTTCTTCATTATTTTTCTGAGTGCCCAGTATGAATGTTTTTAATATTTACTAATTTCTCAAACACTATAGTGTATGAAGATACTATTGTGTATCTTCAAAGTTCCTGTTTTTTCTGTAGCAGAACTAATAATGCAAGAATTTTTAAAATATTACCAGTCATCTTGTGATTAGTTTTAACATAGTATCCAAAGTAATGTGGAAAATTTAATAGTTTTGGTAAAATTAAAAGGCTTCTTGGAGAGGTTTATAAGATAAAAGTGAATGTAAGTAACACTGAAATGTACAAAACATTTTGAAAAATGAGTAGTATTATCATTATGAAGGCCAGTTCTTATTTTTCTATATATACTGGAATGAACTCTTAAGTGTATTTTTAATAATCTTAGTAATTACTTCTAAATATTTTGCTCAAGAAGTTATTACTACATTTAATAGGTGGTTTGCTGGAATATTAAGCAGTAGTTTAGCTTAATGCTATATAAACAGTTATTGAATCAGAGCACTGGAGCTGGTTGTGCTTATTATTGTTAATGTAACTCCAAATTAGTGCTCCTTGACATTGTTATTAATTTATGTTTCATTGAAATATTTGTATACTTCACTTGTAATAATATAGATTTCTTATTTGTGGACAATTTTATATAGTTGCAGTTAAAATCTTCAACTTAGTGGTCCCCTTTACTGCCAGACTATCATTTTTCATTTTAAGTAACTGGATAAGTAATAACAAGGGGCTTATTTTATACATGTTATATTTATAGGACACAGAGCTGTTATGTTAGAAAAATATTTAAAGTGGTATATTGAATTAACCACTAAAAAATGTTTTAACAGCAATTATGTAGGAGTTTATTACTCTTGAATTAGTTTTTAGTACAAGTTCTTTAAGTATAAAAAACAGACATTGAAATGGAAATTGTTAATATTTGAGGCCCATTGTGATTTGTAGGTATTGATTAATTCTATCAATATTTAAGGGATTTCAAAAATGTTTTTTATTCAAGATTTTCAAGAAGATAGATATGTGTATCTTTGCATGTATATATATATATATACATATATAATTAAAATGTGATACAAAAATATTTATTTCTCTGATTTATATGGAGTGTTTTTATGTTTTGTGTATCTGTAGAAAAATTATTTAAAATTTGTTGTTTTACATAAAATTACCATTCTGCATTGAAGCTTCACTTTTTATCAGTTTGTCAGTTATGTAAATTAATTTTGATAGATAACACTGTGATATTATTATTCTAAAACCCAGTTTTTTGTGTAGTCATAAGAATAAAAATTGGTTGTCCAATAAATAAAGTGGGTAAGACAAGAAAATATATACAAATATGTATGCTTGTTTAAAGCTAAACACAGAAAGCTACAGTCTCGTTATCGGTCCTGGTTGTCAACTTATTGTCATGATGGATAATGTCTGTGGTAATAGCACCCAAATGCATTGGGGATAACTCATCTATCAGACAATATCCAAATGCCGATGTCAATTTAGTCAGCCGTCATGGGAAAATCATTAAAAAAAAATCATCAATCAAATAAGGGTACGAAGCTGAGTGCTTACACCCACAATGTCTCAGTTTCTACTGCCTTTTACTATCTACAGCCAGTTGTGGAAAGCAGTTAACCTTAAAGAAGAAATGAATTGAAATAATACCACCCTAATATTCCTACTAATTTAACTCCCAACCTCCACCCTTACAAAAATATATTAAATAGAACTATAATCCCTACCTTAAAAGTTCTTGTATAGTTCTAACTCCCAACCTCCTCTCTTTCTCCTGAAGATTTATTCAAGTATAACAGGGAATGCCCAGCTACCTGAAGTTAGTCTCTCTGTCCCAGTTATACTGAATAAAATTACTAGAAAAAATTATTATTAGCTACTTATAAGCTAAAATAACTAACTCCCTCTATATTTTTTTTAATTGATAGTTTAGTTTCTAAAATATTTTTATATTTATCAAAAAATAATCTATTTCTTTAATTGCCTGTCTTTATAGACCTTATCCTTCAGTTTATTTTTTAATACTAAAAAATTATATTTATTACATACTACTAAGAACCTTTTTATTATAGTATGTAATAAATATAATTTTTTTATGTAATCAATAGTTTGTAAGCTAATTATATATATATATATATATATATATATATCAGTCAACACAGTGAACAGTATGTTGTAAATAAAACTAAAGACATCTGTAATAGTTAAGAACACCACATTTATAATCAGTAGAAAATTTATGATAAACTGATACTCTGCTGTGATTGGTTGATGGATATCACATGAAGTTTATTGACAAAGTTTGTGTTATGTCATGACATGTGAAATTTAATTACAGAAATCTGGCTAATTAATTTGATTTAATTTTATATTAATGGCAAAGCTACTAAGGTTGTCTGCCACTGTCCCTACTAGTGAGTAACCAATCATCAATACTCTACCATCCTATTAAGGGATTGACTCTCATTGTTATAATACACATACAGCTTATTGAGGTATGAAGAACATTTCACATATTTCAACCTTACTCACCAGCTCTGAAATCTACTAGTAGCTAGGAAGCTACTATGGGATCAACTTTCATTCTTCTTGATATAAGTTTAATTAATTGATAAAAAATTATGGAAAATTTATTAAGTACCAAATCACAAAAGGGAACAGGTCAGTGTCTTCTTTAGACCTGATTAAAGTGAGGTAGATAACAGTTTACTGATTATGTCTTCATAATTTTCTTTAATTTACATTGTTAATCAATCACAACACAAAAGCATATTATATTTGGGAACAAAAACGCATTATGTATATTTTCTTGTTGGTCAAACTCTACTCTGATTCTACAGTTTCAGTACTTCATGGCTTAATAAAAAATTTCAGTTTATCAAATCTTGTTGCACTTCACTAATTAATAATTTATCCCATAAAGGGCTGTTTAATTTTTTTGCATAGCAGATCTGAATATTATAACTTGCCATGAACGAACAAACTGTTTTTGTTGAGATCGGTGACGTTAACAACAGCTATTGTATAGTTTCCTTGCTTATTCTGACTGTACAATATGACTTGTATTATTCACTATCTATGAACAGCAAGTGGGGTTTTGTTCAGATCAGTGACACTAAGGACATTTGTTATTTAGTTTATTTGCTAATCCTGACGTTACAATGTGATTGATATTGTTAACTCACCATGAACAAGTAGTATTTTGTTCATATCAGTGACGTTAATGACAGCTGTTGTACAGTGTACTTGCTAATCCTGACTATACGTTATTGTTGCTGTTATTAACCCACAGTATTTTTAATACTTTAACACCAAAATGTACTGACCACATTATTCTCACAACTCAGGGTATTCGTTATCCATGGTTCACAGCGATATTGTCTCAAATGAGTGATTTCAAGATATTCTCCTTTTTCTTGACAAGCACTTGTAGTATTAGTGACTTCAATATGCATATTTGGTAAATTAATCGCAGTGAAGACGGTAACGTTGAGGTTCTTCTATTTACTTAACTCTATGAGTAACTATCGATTAATTAAGAGCATTTCGATTTTTTGGTACATTTTGAGACAATTTTGCATGAATTACCTTGATGATCCAGGAAATTAGGGAATAAATGTTCATTTCTGGCTTCAACAAGCCTAATTATGTTTCCTAAACGAGAAAATATCAGCTTCTTTGGTTCTGCTTGAAATTTTAATACTTGGGCTTGAGATCAAGAGCGAACGAAGTTCTAGGACGAGAAATTGGAAAATATCGGTTGAGATTAACTATAGCAAGTGATAATTCGAATGTATCTTTTGGAGTTGTGGTTTCATGTCCTCTGGAATGGTAAACTCTTAGCTGGAGGAGAAAAAAGGATCTGTTGTCTTCAGTGAGATCATGTGATTGTTTATTAAGAAAAGCTACCTGGAATCTATATGGAAATAATGAGTTACGAAATTGGTTTATAAGTATCCCCCCCCCCCCCAAGTGTATCTCGAAAGCTGTTGTAAAGTAAAAAGATTTTGATACATACAGGTAGTAGGAGTAAATGTTATGTCGGGGTTTCCATTGTGGATTTATTTCGGCTTTTATTTATTTGAACAGTATAACTGGGACAGTATTCAGTGTTGATATACTATAGAGATGTCACTTTGAAAGTATAAACTGACCGTTGTAGATATTTAAGTATTTTGATTTTATCCAATGTTTCTTATACGTTTGTAGCTGGAAACTATTTATTTGTTATTAATGGTTGGCCAGATTTAGAGGTAAAATGTCAATTCTTAATTCAGTTTCCTGGTAGAAAGGCCCGGCATGGCCAGGTGGTCAGGGCGCTCGACTCGCATTCTGAAGGTCGCGGGTTCGAATCCCCGTCACACCAAACATGCTCACTCTTTCAGCCGTGGGGGCGTTATAATGTGATGGTCAATCCCACTATCCGTTGGTAAAAGAGTAGCCCAAGAGTTGGCGGTGGGTGGTGATGACTAGCTGCCTTCCCTCTAGTGTTACACTGCTAAATTAGGGACGGCTAGCGCAGATAGACCTCGTGTAGCTTTGCGCGAAATTCAAAAACAAACAAACTGGAAGAAAGACGTACCTGAACTTCTTTGCAAATACGTTTATGTTGTAATGCTAAATACTTATATATATATATAATACAAACAGTTAATTATAATTCTATTCGTTTAAAGTAGTATATTTAATTGCAACGTTTAATAAGTTTTATATGTAAAATTAAGACTTATATCTTAGATGATTTTATACCTCTTCATTATTTAATGAAAAACAATTTTCTGTACTTGTGTGTTTATACTTGAACGAGCACACAACTGTCATTCGCTCTGTGCTGAAATTCAATCTGAATATAATCTAAAAAAGTACTTTTCATTTAGTTTATTGGACTATGGTTCTTTCAACCTTCAAATTCTACGAAGAGTGTACATGTTGATGCCTGTAATATTCATGTCCGCTGAAGTCCAGCAGGTAAACATCAAAATTCACAGCAGAGTTAGAAGATGTCTTGCAAGAAGGAAAGCTCATTCACGTGTGTAAATAACAAACTGCAGCATTTCTTTCTCATACATTAACAATGTTGTTGTTTAGCGTAAAGCTTTACAATGGGCTATTTGTATTTTGTCCACCCCGACGAATTGAATCCCGGATTTTAGCGTTTTATGTTCGTAAGCTTGCCAGTGACTCACCAAGGAGCTGTTAGCAATGAAGATAGTAGGATCTTAATTTAAGTTATATCTGGCTTACCTGTAAGTTCGTAGGCTGGTCAGCAGAAACTCAGAGATGAAAGAAAGTGCATTTTCAAAAGATGAAATGTTTATAAAGTTAAGTTGGACTAGTGTGATAACTCACAGCCATAGCTCACCTACGTCGGCGATAATTTCTATTATACATATTCAATAGAGCATTAGTTCCCAAATGATGCTGTCCTATACAAACCTTTGTACCATTGCTAGACTTGGGTATGATCTCCAACTCAGGAAAGTGATGACAGAGAAACGTGACTAAACAAGAACAAGGTTTGTGAATTGGTCCCATGGTATATGACCCTAAACAGAGGTGAGGATTAATACAATTTTACAACTATTCACATCCTGTTCACACAAATGTTAGATGCAGAATATCTACTCGAAAATGTTGAAACTTCGCTCGAATAAATATAATGTTGGAATAGTTACTATTTCTATTGTTGGCTAGGGCATTTTGGAATATTTGTTAAAAAAAAAAACATAAGGGAAAGTCCAGTTCATTTAATGACAACAAAAACGTTTTATTTCTTCACCTTGTTCAAACATCATATTTGACAGAACCAACATAACCGATAGGCTTAATTTTACAAATAAATTGCTTCTCAAAAGAAATGCCACATACTTGCTAATTTTATATATATGTTTTGTTAAAACAAAAACTCAATATTTACAGCACTGAACTAACCGACTAGCAGACAGTACGAGACAAACTGGATAGATAATGCACAGACCATTCATTAACTGGCCAACACACTCTAGACTATCTTCTCTTTTATATATGGCTCAAATTGTTTTCTAAAGTTTGGAGGAAGTTCCAAACATTACGGCCAAGACTATCACGTTACATTAAGCTTTATTTCAGCTAAAGTTCTAGAAACTGTAATGTACTCAGCTATTTCCACGTTACCATATATTATGTGTTACATAAGCAAGTTGAATAAAGATTACTGTTTTAATGGCACAGTTGTGCATGGTGTAAAAAGCCAATAATATCACAGGACCAAACCGTCATCCAAGCAAAATAGTGAACTAATTTGATAAAGAAAGGACATATGTTTAAGTTTGATACGAACTAATGAAACTTTAGCAAGAGCAACTCCGAAATTAGACCGGGACAGTGGATAAGTATGAATGGTCGGCACGTGTGTAGTGTTTAATATCAAAATCCAATGATTAATATTTATATAATTGAAACGGCTTGCACTTAAAAACACTACATTTTACATGTTTCGACGCACTTTTACGTCATCTTCAGGAGTTATTTACAAAACAGTTTATACATTCTGCATGTCATGAGGTATTACATTTTAACGTTTACAATATTTCACACCATATATCAGTTAAGTGACTTGATGATCCTTCATCTCGATTTAATACTTGTCTTTCTTTTTTTAAAATTTTAATATTCCCAAGTTTCCTGGATATTTAAAGCTGTAGTTATTTTGTTGAGCTAAGATTGTAGTTTTGTCCCATAAATGTATATGTTGTGCTGTTTTTACGTATTTTGCTATAGCTGAATTTTGTATTTTATTATTTCTTACGTAATCTTGGTGTTTCTGTAATCTATACTTTTAAGTTCCTTTTAGTTTTACCAATATAGATACTACCACATTCACATTCTATTGTATGTATCCCAGACTTTCTTTTGTCCTATTCATAGGCTTAAATATGGGACAAAAATTGTTATTTCTTTAAAACATTAAATAATTGACCTATTAATTCTACAATATAAAGTAAACTTAAAGTTTTTTCATAAAGAGATTTTAACTAAACTGAACTATTACTAAATTTATTAAACGTACTGTGTACTATATATCAGTGTAAGTCCCATTTCAACCGCTATTCATATAATTGGTAACAATTCGTTATTTAAATCTTCCTGTCTATAACGTATATTAATGCCCAGTAAACATAAGTATAAAATTCACAAATTGTATGGAGAGTATTTTTATATAAGTCTTGTACGGTTTTATTAAACTTATAATCATGTAAGTATGAATCGTTGGATTTTAATTATTTATCTGGGGATAATGGATATTTATCCAAGGGATTTAAATAAAATTATCCAAATAAAACATGAACTTATAAATACTATTAAGGAAGTCGTATACTGGATGTAAGAATGGTTTCCAAATTGTATGCCACTTCAATTTGTATAGATAAAGCTGGCTTTCAGTTGTAAACTTTTAACATGTCACTGGGCAAGTACAGAGTCACCTGCATGCCATACCTGGCAAAGCTAGTCCCCGAACTTTTTAAGGAAGTCATGTCCTAGATTGTCAAGGATATTGAGGTTACTGTAGTGATAATGGACAATACTTAGTTGTGGTTTTGTTTGTTTGTTTTGTTGTTAAGAGGAAAGCTACACAATGGGCTATTTGTGCTGTGGCCACCACAGGTATCGACATCCGGTTTTTATCGTTATAAGCCACTGAGGAGGGGGCTTTAGTGTGTCAGAAATATGCCGTCCAGGATGATACCAAAGCTTAGCATATCTTCAAATCTCGAATATAACCCCTGGAAGTATGAGTTCAGAAAGAAAGAACTCTTACATAGGTCATTTACTCACTAAAAGTAGTCTGAACCCGATCCTGGGACAATTAGAGCAGTTTGTAGTTCGGAAAAATATCAGAATAAGTAAGAAGTGTTGATATTTTTTGGATTTATTCCAATTTATGGAAAATTAAGGCTACAGATATGACACCTGAGAGAAAGGACGTCCCTTCTATCACTGTACAGAGGAACATTAAATGAGTTTAAAACACTAAAACATGCAGCAACTGTGGCATCAGCTCTGACATACTACAACAGTACATTATCACTGACACGTTCTGTTGACTCGGGCTATTCTCTTACAGGAAGGAAAGCTCGTCATCATTCTCTCAATCCAGCTCAACAGAATCACGTACAAGTTAAGAAAGAAACATTCGCTGTGGTTTATTGATGTGAGAAGATCCACCAGTACATGTATGGTAGAAACGCAGATGTTGAGATGGACCACATTTCCAGTCTAGATTCAACAAAACGCTTTTAATTTACATGTTGTAGTATGTAATTAGCAGATACTCTTAATTGGTGATACCTACAAAAAAGGAAAGAGGAACTTCTCCCAGAATTTGCAATAAGATCGAAGACATACTTACTAATATCTCCTGAGAGATATGCTGAGTTTCAGAGTAAGACTCCAGCTGATCTGCTTTTAAAGAAATTGAGAGATATATACTCCTCAATAGGAGGTCCAACAACAAACATGAGCTGTCTGTGTCATGTATAAAACATTTGTTATTCCGTGACGAAATAGCTTGTGTAGATGGAATTTTGTTCACAACTGACAAATATATTGTACCGAAACAATGCATATCACGAACCTCGACAAAATTCATGAACCTCATTTAGGTATGGTCAAATGTAAATGTCGGGAATGGGAAGTCTTGTGCTGGTCTGGTATGTTGAGATGTAAAGCTGCCAAACTCAACATAGCAAATACAAAGAACTGACAATTCCAGCGAACATTCCTAACAGACCATGGGCTAAAATTACAGCAGATATCTCTGAGATCAACATAAATTACTATTTAACCATAATGGATTATTATTACAAATAGCTAAAAGCTCCATAAAGTCATGAGATCCATGATGAGTTCATTAGTGACAATAGCCCACAGTTTTCCTGTGCTGAATTTTGTGACTTCACGATTATGGCATTATTCACAGGACATCAAGTCCTCACCGTCCACAGGTCAACTGTCAGGTGAAAAGAACCAATCAGGTTGTTAAGCATCTGATTTTAAAATCGAAAGATTATAAAAAGGATTTCTGGACTACAGGAACACTCAAATATAAGCTTTCACTCAGCACGACTTCACAACTTTTGAAACCATATAGATATGAGAATCAAGTACATAAACAATTGTACATAGACAGAAGAAACAACGGTTACTTTGACAAATATGTTAGTAGCGAGCTGATCATCCTCAAAATTGGAAGTCATGTTATGATGAAACAATGTAGCAAATGATCTAGAGCAATGACTGTCACATCATCAGATGCCTAGATCATATATGGCGACAGGCTACGTATGAGGCTTCAAATATAGACAGAGAACTAAAGGTTAGCAGTACAAGCAAGCGATGCAAATGTGGCTATAGTCAGAGATACAAAAAATGGCATACTCTAGTAATACGTCACTGTATGTAAAACGAGTTGACATAAGTACTTTTTTTCCAGTAGCCATTGTAGCAGAGTGATGCATGAACATTACAAAAACTTTAGATAAAAAAAACAAGTTTTCAACAATTTATTATTTTCTAAGTTATGAAGGGAGGAGAGAGCTGCTAAATGTCAACCATAATTGTCAGGCCTTTACTGATTGTCAACCATGTTCATTCTTTATGCAAATGTAGTAAGAGCTTTTCAGAAAGTAAATGCCAAATTATATCTGGATATTAATTGATATAATTTTTCAAAATTTGTATATATTTACGACCATGTAAATACAATTTATAAGTTTTTCAAGTGCCAATCTAGTTGATAGTAAAATCATGACTAACTTGTTGTTTACTGAATAAATTAGTTATTTCAAAATTCAATTACAAGAAGTCTGTCAACGGTATACAAAAAATGAATAAAACATTTTTATTAATTGAACCATATAGACAGTTGATTTCTGATGTGTTTTAATAATTAGAGATAGATATACATTGTTAAAGACAATTATGGTGATGGTGTATGTTGTAGATTTGTTATAGTACTTCACAAGAAATAAACTGCACAAAACATATAATTCCACATATATTCTAGCATCTTGCAACTCATGAACCAAACCCAACTCACTAAAGAATTAATGTTATAAAAGTTATATGATGTAATCTCAATCAGCTAAATTAGGGAGTAAAATTGTCTTTGTAGATTGTGGCGTTGGTGAATTTTTAAAAAGGTGTATTAAAACTGTTGTAGGCTTGAAAATAGTGGAGAGGCTAGCAATAGGCTATCTGCTAAACGCTAAAATTTATTCGTAACAGAACAATCCATAAGTTCGAATGGATCCGAACTTTTTAGAAATTTTCGTACATTTTGGTTTATTTAAGAAATATTGATGGTCCTAAATGTTTCCATGCTCTAGTGGTAAAGGCGCTCGACTCGCAACCTGAGGGTCGCGGGTTCGAATCCTCTTCACTGAACATGCTAGCCCTTTCACTCGTGGGGGCGTTATAAGGTGACGGTGAATCGCACTATTTGTTAGTAAAAAAAGTAGCCCAGAAGTTAACGGTGAGTGGTGTTGACTAGCTGCCTTCTCTCTAATCTATCACTGCTAAATTAGGGACAGTTAGCGTAGATAGCCCTCGTGTAGCTTTGTGCAAAACTAAAACCAAACAAACTAAATGTTTCAAAGCATCAAATTAAAAAACACCAAAGCAATGAAACATATCTAGAATTGTAACTATAATATTAAACTTAACAGGATCGTGCGTTTTCAAGTTAGGTTTGAGAAGGACGTAAGTTAGCTCTGTTACTCGATAAGTAACCACACAATAAAATGATGTTAAATATGTCGCGACCGTCGACAAAAACTCCTTCAGTGGAAAGATGGTTATAAGTCGTCCATCTACAAAGTTTCAAACTGTTCAACCTTAATATACATGATTGGGAAGAATTATTATGTAGCTGATACTATACCATTGATACAGTTAGTACAGTTTCATTTTTGACATTGGTCACTTTTCCAGGCGGTTGAACGAATTTTACAATAATGGTAGAACAAGAATGAATACATGATACTCCATTTGTTATTACCATGGGAATGTGAAGAGTAGGCAGAATTAATGTTACCAATAATTCGTTTTTTATTGTTCATTTAACAAAGTGTGTACTTTGCCTAAAAAAAAAGACTGTGAGATGGTATAAAGAAAAACAATTGGAGAAAACAGTGGCCAGTAGGAATGTCATCTGATGAGCAGACACTGTTAGTTGATATTCTACATGACGTTTGGTGGCAAAAATATAGCACAAAACAAGTTTATACAGAGGTAGGTAAATAAGAAACCTTGTTATAACTGTGGTCATGAGACACTGAGCTTGTTAATCTCTATATTAAACAGCGAACAAATACCAACATGGTGTTATAACCCACAATAACCTATCAATAGATTAGCACATATCAAAAACTTTAGTATTAGTAAAATAGATATCATACCTGTAATGATATATAATTAAAGGTTTGTTAATGAAACAGTACAGACAAGCGATGCAGATGAGGCAGTAGTCGAAGATGAAAATCAAAAACATAATAATGCTACTCCAGGCTTTTTATACACAATCTCTTGTAGAAGTATAAGGAAATCTTAATTTTATTTGGGTTATATTCATTTACATATTTTCTTTGAATGTCGAGATAAACTTTGAACAGTGTCTAATTAACAAAAAATGCTCGATGTTCATACAGAGATGTATGACATCCATAAGGCACCGTAAAAGGGTAGAATACTTAAGTACTTTTTTTTTTAGATGCCTGTCTGAAAAAAGCATATTGTCTTGAACGGCTTAACGTAAACTGTAAATATTTTGTATTCATTAATAACACGGTTGAAGGTGCATTTTCAATAGAAACCAAAACTTGCTTTCATGGAGCAGTTTAGTTAACAGAACTTATCTTGTTTTCAAATATAACGATCGTTTCTGGTCATACTTTTAAAACTGTCTCCAACTTTCATATCTAGAACTGGTAAATTGATTCTATTATCTCAGATAAGTACGTGGGAATAAAAGAAAACCACATGAGAAAACGCAAGTCTTGCACGTGCTGTCTAATTTATCTCCATGGTAACCAAGCTTTAAAGTAACAGCGCGCGTATATTACTAGTAGAATACTGTAGGACAAGCTGTTCAGTGTGGATCAAATTCTAAAAGGGCCACTCTCACAATCGTTCAAATATAACTTGACATTCAATGTTACACACAACAGCGTCTACTCTACTCTTTGGCCTAAATGAGTACATGATGTGACTATTCGTTTCGTATTTTGTAGCGAGGTGCAGCCGTAACTGTTTCTATTTCAATGTTACACACAACAGTGTCTACTCTACTCTTTGGCCTAGGTGAGTATATGATGTGACTATTCTTTACGTATTTTGTGGCGAGGTGCAGCCGTAACTGCTTCTATTTCTGTTGTTTATGTTATTATGTATGACTCCGATAAAAACCACGTGAACTACTCGATTATTTTTGTAGGTAGTGCAACAAGTAACCTTCGAGTGTTAGACGCCTTGAAATAAAAAAAAGCAAGAAAAATCGTTATATATAATTACACATCTCTGTACAGTTGACTTTTTTATATATTTTTAGTTACATGACATGTTTTTTTGGGCAGCAGCAGTAGTAAGTGATCACCGTTAATGGTATTTTCTTGTGAATAAAGTTAAATTGTGTTGTTTGTGACATCTTGGATATGTATGTATGAAAATATACGTTTGATGCATAAGTGTGTTTAGAACAATAACATAATCACAGAAACATTTAAATAACGACGCACAGGACAATACACGCTTCTTAAGATATAAATATTTTGATATTATAGTGTTTATATTGTTACGTCTCTGTTCGGTTGTTCATTTCCCGTAAAAATTCTTTCCGAAGAACTTCAGCAATACAACTCCTTTCTTAAATAAAACTAGTTTATTCTTTTT
>NW_013667402.1:207030-208778 GCF_000517525.1 Limulus polyphemus
AACGATTCACACACTTTACTTACGGTCACTACCGCTCGCTTGACTTAATTATCTGTCTCTATATTTCTCTATCTGCTATTATATCTCCGGTTTATTTGCCGGGCTTATATACAAAAAAATAGGGCGCCTAGAAAAGACTAGAGTTGCCAGGAACAGTCATGATCCTTCTAGAAACTCCAGCGCGTATGCTTCCAGCATTGCATGACTTCCGCTGTTGTAACACTGCCCCTTCCTTAGTATTGTTCGTCCCAAATAATAGCCACTTACATTAAACCAATAGATAATTAACAATAACTTAATTAAATGTACAAAATTTACAAACACAAAATTAAAATTCGACAAAGTCTCTTAATTTTACGGGACATATCTTCTTCCGTACTGGTCTCCGTTTCGTGGGCTTCTGCTTCACATGGGGTTCATCTGCTCCATCAGGAAATGTCCTATTATTAGTAATAGTCACATCACTGGTAGTAACTTCATCAAGGGCTTCACTGTTTCCCTTCTCTAAACCAGGTAGAGCTTCTTCTTCAACAGTGGCTTTTTTAGGTGGCACGTCTTCAGCAGCATCATTTGTTCCATTGTTCCCTTCGTTCCAACTGAAATGTCCTGGACAGTGATAATGCCAAAGGCTGTTGACATGCACCACCTTTGGTTTACCTCGCCGACCACATTTTATTCGGAAAGTCACGTCTGAGAGACGATCCACTATGTCATATGGGCCTTCCCATGGAGAAGACAACTTAGGAGACTTCCCTTTGGTCTTCCTGGGGTTATACAACCACACCTTGTCTCCTGGTACAAAGCTGACTTCAGTAGATCTCTTATCATAACATAGCTTTATGGAATCAGCAGACGTTTTCAAGTTTGAACACCTTGATGGGGAATATCATCCATCCTTTCAGATAACACTTTCACGAACTCTGACACATTTTCAGGCAACTCTTCATAAGGTGGGCGTCCTGTTATCAGATCCACTGGCAACCGAAGTTCCCGACCAAACATCAGCTTTGCTGGAGTGCATCTAGTGGCTTCATGCTCTGCTGTTCTATAAGCCATCAACAGTGGAGAGAGTAAGACATTCCAGTCATCTGTCAATTTCTGTCCAAGTGTCCAATTGTACTTTTCTGCCATCCCATCAGACTGTGGCTGAAGTGGCGTTGTCCTGGTCTTTTTTAAGCCTGCAGTACGTGTTGTGCTAAAAGGGGGACCCAAGCATAAGGGACGTACCTCAATGAAGTTATAGCAAGTTGGCACACCAATGGAAAGAGTAGCTGTTGACATTGCTGGTCCTTTGCCCCAAACTCGTGCTGGAAACAGGAACATTTGTATGGTGATGGATTATTTCACCAAGTGGCCTGAGGCATATGCAATACCAAATAAGGAAGCTACAGCTGTAGCTTCGGCTTTAGTGATTTCTTATTCGGTTTTGGTTTGCCCTACGAAATGCATTCGGATAAAGGCCGTAACTTTGAATCAGCTGTTTTCCACGAATGCTGCATGTTGTTTGGCACCCTGCACCATTCTTCCACATCTTGCCTCATACCTATCCAGTAAATCTCAATGTCTTCTTAACTCCGAGATGTCCTCCTGTTAAACTTTCATGGGATTGACGCAGCACCACTTCCCGTAACTTTCTCGGTATAACTGTTTGCCAGGTCGTCACTTTTCCATCTTCAGTTTCCCATCGCTGGAGAAGAATACCATCTTCAAGCTTCAACTGGTCCCATTGTGCCCAATAGTTCTTTGTC
>NW_013667402.1:209778-226739 GCF_000517525.1 Limulus polyphemus
GCGTGTGCATGGAATTCTAAAAACAATTTAAAATCGAAATTATAAGTTAAATAAAGGACTATTTCATTTACTTAGTGTATAGTTCAGTTATTTTCAATAAGTAAATGATAGGATAACTACTGGAAAGTCTGGGTGTAAATATTTCAGTAAGAAATAGCAAAAAACTGGGTGTAAACATGTCAGTAAGAAGTAGCAGCTATACAAAAGAGAAGACTAAGAACATCTTATGCATAAGTAATAATTGCTGGAGACGGCTTAAATGGGTAATGAAGAAAAACTTTAATATATGTTTACCTGATGATGACAAAACCTTGTCGAAACGTTGTACATTTGCTGTTATGTTAAACTTATATTAAAGTTTTTCTTCATTACCCATTCAAGCCGACTCCAGCCATTATTAGTCTCAAAGTGGGTTCCTCGTCATCGAATCTTATGCATGGATTGAGCTTTGTTTATCGTCACTAATATTCAAGGTTCATTTAATGAACAGTTAAATCAAACAATTTAAAACAGTATGGACAATATTGTTATTTCTTTATGTGTCTAAACCATTACATTTTCAAGAAGTTAGACTTTTGTATAGATCTTGGAGAGTTACATCTGTAAAATTATATTTAAATGACAAATATGTGAGTTATAGATCGAAAACTGGAAGTAGTAACTTGGAAGCAGAAAACAATAACCTATATAGTACTATCAAATATTGAGAATTTCATGAATGTACATTTAGATTTATGTATTGTTATGTAAAGTGCGAGACTCTAGAGATAAATTGAATCATTTTGTGATATTTGACACTGTTTTTATGTGAATTTATAGGAACACACTTATTGACTGACTTTATGTAAAGAATAGATATGTCTTTTTTGTAGATCATACCTTTTGTCCTGAGATCTCAAACTTAGAAGTATATCAGCATATTGAAAAAACGGTCACTTTAATATACATGGTACTTATTTTTAGAATAATAGAGTGATGTAATAATGTAAAGTGTATGAATAGATATATTTGTTTTATTGACTGTTAACTTCAGTGACATACAAAATCCGTTTTTTTGTTGTTAAACTAAATAAAACAAATAGAATCAGAAACTCCATCTAATTGTACTAATGATAACGTAAAAAAAAATGTTATTCAAAGTATATACTGAACATGTATCCCCTGTCATAGAAGGGAGAATTATTGGGCTTATGAAGTCAATGATCCTAGTAAAGCAGCTCATACATGCGTGATGTTGGATCATGATGAAGGTATCTGGCGCCATATCTGACGATTGCTTTGATTCAACTGGATTAAAACATTGTTTTAGATGTGTTTCGAGATAGAGCTAGTAAACTAAATGTTCATGATTTAAAAAATTTAAATCCCAATTATTTTATTGAAAACGATGATTTCTTGAAAACAATAGTAGTTTTAAATGGCAAACAAATATGTGAATTTGAGATTGAAAACAGGAAGTAGTAAGTTAAAAAATAATTTCCTAATGTACCATCAAATAATGAGAATTTCGTGAATGTACATTTAGTTATCTGTATCATTATTCTCTACAGTATCTCAGAAAGATTCCTTGATAATTAATTATAAAAGCAAAGACTATATGAAATAATAATCAAATGAAATAATATGAAAAGATAAGTGTTAGTAATGCCCCATCTGGTGTGACGACTTGTTCATATGATGTCACCTAGCATTGAGCCCATAGCAACGTCTCCCTGGTGCTGCTGGTGTGATCCTATTATACAACCTAGCAATGTGCACATAGCAACATAATCCTAATATATCACTTAGCAACATGCCCCTGGTATTTTTGACGGGTCAGTGCCCATCGACACGTTACATGGGCTTGTCGAAATTGGGTGACGGTCATGTTTGTTTACTCCCGCCGCTGAAGTCCCATCGCCCTACATAACCTTTAATCCCTGTATTTCCAAATTCATAACTACTTTTTGTTTCCTAGTTCCATAGCCTTTTTTAAACCTTTGATTCCCTTATTTCGGAATACATTACTAAATTTTGTTTTCTATTTTCATAGCCTTAATTCATCTTTGTCCATTTATTCAGTAATTCATGTTTTATTTTTTACTTTTGACATGTTATAAAGTACAGTTTCCTAAATTTCTACAATATGTACACTATAGTTACTAAAATATACAAACAATGACAAGCTGTGGGATATCTGTTTTAAATTCTGTATTCACAGAACATTGCTTTAATATGACATCTGACCCCTGTACTTCAGATTTCATGACTCGTATCTTATTATTTTTCTTGGGTTGAGAGTATTTTATTTTAAAAAATGTGTGTATATTTGAATATTATTAAAATTATATTTTTAGTTTTACTCTAATATGTATGTTATTCTAACTGGCAGAATGTCAAAGTTATAAAATAATTATATTAGCATGAGATGGCCTGGTGGCTAAAGCACTCGACTTGCAACCTGTGGATCGAGGCTCAAATCCCGTTACCAAATTTGCTCGCTATTTCTGTTGCAGGGACGTTATAATGTGATGATCAATCCCACTATTCGTTGGTAAAAGAGTGGCCAAAACGTTGGTGATGGGTGATTTCGACTTACTACCCTCCCTCTCGTCTTTCATTTGAAAATTAAGGATGGCTAACGCAGATAGCCTTATAGCAGCTTTACGTGAAATTAAACAAACAAACACTTAAACTGAACATGAGCTCGCGGGGCCTGCTCCTATATAATTTTTGGTATAAATAATTATTCAGAAACATAATCAATCTAGGTGCTTGGGGTAACGTATGACGTCTTAGTTTAACCTTTTTAAAAAAAACTGTGTAAATAATCATGTTTATAATATTTTCTATTATTAAAGATGATTAATATATATATATATATATATATATATGCTATTCTGTGTTCAAAATAGTGTTGAACTAAATTTGATTTTGATATCTTTTTCTGTTTGGTTGACATGTAAAAAATACTTATTTTGTATATGGTGAACATTTCAGGGTTACCATGTAGGTCTAAGCTACATACTACCTGACGTTTAACCTATCAGTAGACTCTATATGTCATAAAACAATAATATGATGCTTACTATATTTTTTAACTCTACACTCTTTATTCGGTTCCTTCCGGATTTTCTGAATAGAAAATTGTATAATAGTACTTGAAATGCACTACGCCTACCATATCCATTGCCGATGATGCGTTTTGCTCAATGTCAGAACTCATCAGGCCGGCAGGGATACAACACATATAGTATTGATCAGGATGATATTTATGTAAGTCATTTGCATAAGCACAGGTTATGAAAGTTAAGCTAAACAATAATAAGACTAAAGCCTAATGTTAAACCTACAGTAAAATATAATTTTGCTTGAGAAAGGTGCTCAACTAAGATGTTGGGTGATGAAATATTGTTTTATTTGAAGTCCAAGTACGTAAACTTATATTAATATGTCAAAATATTTTTTATACTACTACAACAACCGAAAAATTTAAAATATGAAAATTTCTACAAATTGCATATATTTGCTAGTTTTGGGTGAAAATTGCATAGAAAAACAATTAAGATTTGACTTAGCTTACCAACCTGATAAAATTTTATATATTTTTTAAAAAGTTGGTGGTTTTGAGTAGTATTAATTTCAGCGTGTGATATTTTCCAAATTGAAGTTTAGTTACAAGTAAATATATTTAACATAAAAAAATCTTTTAATAATAACGTGTTGGAAACTTTTTAACTTAAGAAAACATTTTTTAGAGTATTCAGTTTATTATCGTTTTAGAAACAGTGAATAATGAAGACACAAATGAGAGGGAATGATAGCTCTTAGAAACTGAAAAATAAACGATTTTTTCCTGATACATACATACACACATATATATAATAGGAATCAAAATAACTATTTAAATATCATTATGTAAAATAAGGTTGAGATAAAACTAGGAAGTAACTGTTTACTAGTTTTGCATTCTTGATACTAAACGATCAGGTAAGATTCGTATATAACTGAATTACTCACACTCAATCAGTATGTGAAGTTAGTAACTGTTGACTAACAATAATTACAAACTATTAACTTTAAAATAATTGCATATATATATATATATATGTTATGCAAGTGGTACAGAATGATACCATATGTTTGGTACCCCTTAGTTAAGGGCCAGAAACACCGCAGCAAGGGTACCCAAATGATGACCTAGGACAGAGTGGTCATAATTAAGACTATTTATCATTAATTACAGTAATTATTGAAATTTTTTTATCAGCTCTTCTGGTATTAGTTATTACATAATTAATACGTAAATTTTCCGAAATTTCTATTTTCTTACAGTTCAGCTTGGACGAAGAGAATTACTTACGTAAGCAACATAATTACACTTTACATTACTTGCGCTCGAAACTAGAGCAATTTATTGATCATTACGTGTGTTTTTCTGCATTAAAAATAACTGTGACCTCATTTGTGATGTCTCGATATAGACAGATGTCTTTTTTTTATCGACAAATCGAGTAATGATCAGGGGGGTTTCTGCACGTGTTTTCAAGCATGAGTGGTTCGAAGTTACATGGATAAGATGTATGGTTTGAGCAGTCTGTCTTTGTTTGTGCTATTGTGTTTTGGCATATAAAGTTAAACTCTCCCCTGTTATGTAGATTAGATTTTTGCAGTAATCTTGACTTGGGGTTTGGATATATATATTCAGGTTTTAGAACTTTCTAGGTTGTTGAATTGTAAAGTTTAACTTATTTTAGTTTGATATTGCAGGGTTTTATTTCTAATATTTAACTTTCTTTTTAATGTAGCTCATACTGAAATGGTGAGAGAGAAACAATAAGGATTTGTTTTCACATTCTTACCCTTGCCAGTTTCTCATACCCATTATGAACACGTTCTTTGTTTTGTGTGTGTATTGGGTTTGTGTATTTTGTGCACAGACTTTTTGAGACAAACTCAGTCAGGATTCATAGAGATACAAAACCATACTCTGCAACACATTATTTGTTGGACCTTCTTTTAACGAGCCCTACCTTTTTACTGTGTTGGAAATTCGTGCACCAGAAATCCCACAGAGTAGTATGGAGGAGAAATGTTAGTGCTGTGACCACAAATAATATTTCACAGAGACTTATATTTTCTGAGTTAGTATATAGGCAGTCTATCCAATACGTTTGTTATTACAACAAGTATCTCAAACAGTGTAAATGGCCTTTTACATAAGTTGGATGGTGTACGAGCCAATGTGGCATACAGGAAGGGTGCCCGGGTCTAGGAGAAGTCCTCTCCTTCTTTTCGGATCTTTTGTGTGCTGTGATGGTCTTTAATGGTCATCACCCTGCAGCCATGAGCCTGAAAAGTGGAATAGATGCTACATGGAGCAGCCAGCAGATCCGATGAAGTTCTCTCCTTTAGGTTGAGTCTTAGGGTAGTTGAGCCCATGTGGCTGAGAATCATCAGGTTGGTGAATAGCCAAGGTGTCCTGTCTGAGACTGATTGGGAGTCTCTATAGGATCAATAGATATTCACTTGCCAGAATGATTGAACCTCACCTTTGGTTGATATCACTCACAGTTGAAAGATGCTAGGAAATTAGCAAGGTGCCATCTGTGGATGAACTTCAGCTCTGGAGAACTAACAGTCCCTGAGTATGGTCTGGCCACTGAGTCAAGGAAGCACAGCAGACAGTTTGTGCTGAAGAGTGTGGTAGTCATCCCAGCTCTTTCAGAGCTGCTTAATGCTTAGTACATACGTATGAAGATATATGATTGGATAATGGAGTTTCTGATTGTCAAAGAAGTAGCAACAATCCTAGCGGATACCTCCATGTATCAGGTATTCCAACTGAAACTACCACTCCAGCCAATGCACACTCATTTCATTCGGGTGAGTGGCAGCATGATAGATATGAGAGGAAAGGCAAGCCTTTGATGGAGGATTGTCAATCTACTTCCCACTGTAATAGGCATTGAATCAACAAGCAGAGTAAAAGTGAACAATACCAATGGTAACACTAGTGTTGTTCCATCATGCCACATCAGAAAGTGAACACTTGGTTTCCAGTATATCTGAAGTTGCTAGATGAAGATCGTAGAAGCAATCTAAACTTAATGCAACAGTGAAGTCTCAGTGATCAGCTAATTAAGTACATTGATGTGTTTATAGGAATAGATGGTCAATTGGTAGGACTACAATCACAACCACAATATAGAAATAGACTATGTGAATCAGAATAAAACACTGCTGTACGGATTTCCCTAGAGCACTAGGAATATAATTAGCACATAGATAAAGCAGGTGTTAAAGAACGGGATCATACATCCTTCATGGTTGTCTCCAGTGATGATTATTAGAAAGAAGGATAGAACAAGCAAGTTAAACCAGATAATGAGGACTATAACTGCTTTTAGCTTGTTTGAGTTCTGAATTGTGTCATTTGGTCTGTGTAATACTCTTGTCACATGAAAGAGGACTTGTATGATGTCTTGGTGTTTGACAAAATGTTTGATCTGTTGTAATGAAACTTTCCTTGGTTCTGAAGTAGCTAGATAGAGGGTCAGGATTAAAGTTAATGCCTTGGAAGTACATGCTCTTTTGCATACAAGTAGAATTTCTCGTTCACATAGTAGGCAAAGATGGCTTCTTGACTGACACAGCAAAAATAACAGTTTCCAAACTGAACTTAACCTGTAATAACACGAGATGTTCAGTTCGTGGCCAATATTTCCAAAATTTCTGTACCAATGTTCACTCTCACTAAAACAAATGCGCATTTCATAAGAACTGGGGAATGCAAGCATACATTACTGTTCTTAAAGTGTGCTTTACTGGAAGCTTCCATGCTAGTATATCAACGACAGGAGTGTGAGTTACTGCTAGATACAGATGCCAGTGATAGTGGAATCAGGGCATTGCTGTTCAGGTGAATATGGGACTGAAAGAGTGTTAATGAGACATGTGCTGACAGCTCCTGAACACCAATATTGCACGATAAAGAAAGAAAGAACTGTTTGCAGTGGTTGTCTTTGTTAAGCATTACCATCATTATTTGTATAGCAGAACGTTTTCCCTCAGGGTGGATCATGCATTTTTGAAGTGTCTTATGAACGTTAAAAATCCACAAAGGATGATAACATGTTGAATCACAATGTTGCAGGAGCACAACATAATTCAGATCTAATACACCACTTTGAAGTAAAATCCATTTTAGCTGTCATGTGCTATACTGTAGGTGATTCCGCTGGCAACTAAATATCAAAACTCACAAATAAATAGCTCCATGATGAGAAATCTAGGGACCCAGAACCAGCGTGAGTGATCCTTTCATGCTGAAAGGTAGCACACTACAAGTGCAGATTGAGGAGTATAGTGTGAGTCTTTGACTCTTGTATGAGCAGTTACAGGCATATGCCATTTTCATCAGCTATCTATATGTGGTTTTCAACCTGTGTTGCAGCTAACTATCCTCAGGGCTCTTAGGTAGCAAGTTCTTCAGGCCATCAGGGTGTCATATGTATTGGTGCTAACTACAAACAGTGGTTTTACTGGCCATGTTTGAATTGTGACATTTGGTGTTGATGTCAGTGCTGCACCCTGTTCACAGACAAGGGAGAAAACTGGTCTAGACAGAGGAAATCCCAGCAAAAAAAATGTTGTTCCTTCTCCTCAGAGAATGGCCCTGTATATCACTGGTCCCCTTCCTGGGACAGACTGTGAGTAAATATACACTAGCTATTATAAATGACTTCACTAAGTGAGCCGATGCATGCCCACTGGTCGACACTCTAACACAGTCCATTGCTGATGTGTTAGCAGAGCAATAAATAACCCTTTTCAGTGCCCCTGAAGAAATTCACATGAATTATGGGATTAATTTCAGTAGTTAGTTATTCTCTGAGCTGTGCACAGTGTTAGGGATTGTGAAGAAGCACAGTTCACCTTATCATCTCCAGTATAATGGTATAGCAGACTGGGTGCTACACAAAGTCAAGCACAAGCTTGCAAAGTGTTTGTTAATCCATTCTAAACCAACTAGGATAAGCACTTGCTGTATGTTAAGATATTATATCATACCACTGAACAGAGATCAACAGGACATTTGCAAAACATATTCATGTTTGGGTTGGAAAATGACCCTCCCTTTAGATGTGACTTATGATCCACCATTAAGTGTAGAGGTGCCATAGTGTTCAGAAGTCTATATGGAGTGGCTGAGAGCTACACTAGCAGATGTACAAGTTGGTCCAGTGACATATGAAACCCAGCAATCACAAGGCAGGCATTAGTGCTTCCAGTAATAAGTTGCATCCTTGTGTTACAGATCAGTATCTCGTGCCTGATTTGACTAGGAATTGGAGCTCAGGACTGATAAATTAGAGGAAGATGAAGCTACCGTTTTGGAGTATCTAAGGTCAACTGAGGAGGAAGAGGAAGTTTAGAATATTTATCTATCGCTGTGTGTTATGAGTCAGATGAGGAAGTACCTAAAGAGGTGCAGAAAAGCTCCAGTGATTGGCCAAAATGCCGACTATATCCTTTTGATTATTGTGGCTGGGATTAAATACCAAATCAGCAGTTAGAACAGTCACTGATTGTACAATTTGTGAATGAAATGAAGTGCATTTTTCAATTTACAAACATTTAAATAACATGAAAAATAAATAAATATATATACTATATTGTGTGATTTCCAATTTATTATCAACAGCTACAACAGTTGTTTGGTTAAGGTATCAATGACTGAAAGGCTGTTGCAACCCTTAATTTACGACCATCGAATGATTTTCGACAGTAAATGGTAGTTTGACATTTAATGAAAACTGTTCACTCTTATCCAAGTAACAATAGTTCTCTGGAACAGACTGTGAGATGTTCGAAATAGACTTTCACATGTATACTTCACTCTATGCGACTCTTCGATATAAAATGAAGAAGGTGGATTGGGTAGCTGTGAATCTCAGTAAAATAGGTCATATTTCATTACATACCTCCTTCTGGACAGGAATTTCCTGGAACTAAAATCTCTGAGAAAGTCTAAAAAAGCAAGAAGTTGCTTGATAGCTTCTAGAATCGCCATAGGCAGCAGTAACTGTGACTATTGCCACCACTACCATCACACTGGCCATGGAAAGTATGTATGAAACATGAACCACCACCATTAGTTCCAGGACGTCTACTTTGTCGATAGATCCTCCCAAGGTTCGCAAACTGCAGACAGAGAAATGGAGTGCTCAACCAAGTTCCTCACCATGCTAAAGGAATGACTCATGCTAAAACAGATCGTAGTTTTCAAATACCACTGCTAAGTATAAGCAGCCAGGTGGACGGAGGCCTAGACATCGTAAAACCACAAGGAATACTATCTGCTGAAGCAAAGAGAGTCACAAAAGCAGTTGGAGGAGAAGGTGCATCATCTTCTTGAGTATCTGGGGTGAACTTCTAAGCCAGAGTAATCATCCATCAAACCACAATGACACATCACAAATCCATGGTTAATGTTGAAGCTCCTGTAGGTACGTCCCTTGTCTTCCTTATTAATTTTATATACTAATTGTATTATTTTATTTGTGTTTTTGTTTAACCTATCAATGTAAGTAGTATATGTATGTACATTCCCTTTAACTACTATTAAGGGTTTTATTTAGCATTTATATATGTACAATTTATCTTTCATTTTCTTGTGCAAAGTGTAAATATGTATTTAGGTATTTGTTTTTCTGTTTTAAATCGTACATAAGGTTATTGTTTTTGCATAGTTTCAAAGCGTTTTAACAATGTTTTGGATTTGGTTTTAATAGAAAAGCCGTTTTGCTGTATTTCAACGATGTTTAATTCTATTGAGTGAATAGTTCAGGAAGGGTTATTTCTTATTAGTAAAGGGCTATTTTGCTATACACTTCTTTGTTAACGGGTTATTTCTGTTTTTGGTATGACATGCTACATTTCGTTTTAAAGGACATTTTTGTTTGTTGTGCAAGTGTTGTTGCTAACTATCAACTACTAAAAGGGGATAGGCATTTTATTGTTAAACATTATTTTTTCTTGGTTAGATTCTCTTTGTTAACGGGTTATTCTATTGTACTTTGATATGTATTTCGTTGTCAAAAGACTTTTGTTATTTTGTATTGTATATAGTATTGCGTTAAATACCCCATCTTAAAAGGGTAGACGATCTTTGTTAAAGTGTTTTAATTTATTGTTTTGTAAAGTTGTATTTGTGTTGATGGGTGAAAGGTTTTACTGGGACAAGGGTGAAGTATTTTGATTTCATGAGTGACGTGCGATTAAAATTTGACTACTGTTATTTTTGTTTATTTTAGAAATGAGATCAGCTTGGAAATAATGTGAGGAGAGATATATGATAAGAATCGTGTGATATATTAGCCATCCCTTTAATTAATGTATAAATGTTTCTAATTTTCTGTTTACTTTTAGTTCAGTTAAGATGCAGAGAGTTTTTCTCAAGCCAGCAACATGACTTCTAATTATTTAGGTACACACAGAACTAGATTCACTAATTGGTCAATAAGCGTGTTCTCTTGCAGTAAATATAGTTGTGACTTCATTAATGATGTTCTGATGTAACATCCTGGGGCTTTCCATGAGTGGTTCGAAGTTACGTGAAGATGTATATGGCGTGAACAGTCTGACTGTTTGCGTTATTGTGTTTTGGTATATAAACTCAGGTGCTTCCCTGTTAGCCAGGTTAGATAAGCTTTTTGCAGAGATTGTGACTTGAATTTTGTATACATTTCTAGATTTATTCAGGTTTTAGAGCCTTTGAGGTAGTTGATTTGTAAAGGTTTAATAGTTTTGGAACATTGCAGGGATTTATTTATTTTATTTTAACCTTCTATTTGGTGTAGCTTACAGGAGGGATGTGTGCTCAAACTGGAATGGTAAGAGAGCGATAACAAAGGCTTTTTTTTCACATTCTCTCTCATACCAATTCCACACACACCCGCTACAAACACTTGCCCTTGTTTTGTTTGTATTGGGTTTGTCTTTGACTGTACTTTATTGTTAATAAAGTTTGTTGTTTAGTACACTTTGTGTGTGGACTCGTTCTTTGAGAATTAACTCAGTCGGAGACACGAAATCTATACGTGTATGTACATTTGCGTTTTATGATTAAAGAGCTATCAAACTACTTACTCATGTTGTACGTATGTGTGACTTTCCATAAACGATTGATTCTTTTCTTCTTACTTGAGACAAGTATTGCGTGACAGATCAACACTAGCACTTGAATGGTTTAAACTCACCAGTTTAAATTGCTCAGAACAATTCCCTATTAATGTCTATAGATTTTACAAACAGAGTAATAACTGAGTTTTCATCCTACAATCATCCCTATCTATACCGATAGGCACTATAATTGGTATATACTATTTTCATTATACTTATGTACCTGATATTATGCTAGAAGTTTTGAATTGTGGAAAAGAACAATAAATGGAATTCAAAGCAAAACACGATGTATTCAAAGCACCAGTTACTGTGTTAGTGTGGTTCCATAAAATAATGAACTTTACCTCTATTTATTACCTGTACTGGTGGTACCTACCATGTTGCAACCATAAACAATTTAATGTTTTCCCATGAATTAGAAAAACGTGTTTACTAAAATGTTAGATTATTAATATCCCATCACAGAAAGAACATTGGAAAAAAGTTATATTTGCATTTTTTAAAACTAAATTATGCGTTTCTCTTAAAAAGCAGCGTTGGCTATGAAAAAACTTTTACAAAAATCATAGATAAATAAAACTTACGTGTCAACCATTTCAATCTCATTTTCCTTCTAATGTAGTAGCTAGTTAAGTTATTCTGTTCGTATAGAAAGATTAGAAGACTTATTTATTAAACAAAGGTCTGTAGTAGTGAAACAACTCAGGTGAATAGTTCACAACAAGTGTCGTACATTTAAAACAAACAAAAATAATTAACCTCTTGGTATTTCAGTTATTTCCATCTCAGAATGAAACATTCTAAAATCAAGGTATCATTCAGACAAGCTAGGTAACACCGTCGGCTGTACGTGGCTTAAGGTTCATTTATGAATAAATACATTAGAGCCGATAAGGCATCCTGTGTAACACTTTGGTGAATGATGTTATGAATTTACAAAGCCTTGAAAATAAGTGCAGACAGACTATTGGAGAAATTTAAGTTAAACACGGTGGTAGAACAGGTTTAAGTACTTCAATTGCTTGTTCATTTGTAGTTAAGTATAAAGCTACACAATAAGCTATCTGTGCTGTACCCACCACGGGTATCGAAAACCGGTTTTTCAGACTTACCGCTGTGCCACTGGGAGGCTTAATCAAGTATCATATGATCGTAGTGAAACAAATCTGACTTACTAAACAACTGATCTTAAATGTACTTCACAAACGATCTGGTGTACTTTATTTTTTACTTAACAGTCTTCTCAAATGACTTAAAATATTTTATTTTTTATCCAACAGTTTAAGCAGGTAATGGAGGTAAATATTAGTGTTGATTCATATGTACTGTATAAACATATATAAGCCACACAATAATGTATATTAAATTTAATGCTGAATATGATGATCAAGATATAAAGTTTCATTTGGATTGCTGACAGTACATTAACTTACGTGTGCAATGTTTGTACAGTAGCCATTCGTAAAGCCATTATGCAATTATTTACACATGCACAAATATTAGAATATTAAGTAGAACACGTTGATATTTTTTGTTTTCTATATGTAACGTATACTTATTTGATTTGACCATAACGTTATTCCTGGTTAATTAAAGCTAGTACGCAGACGTTAGAGGATTTAAACTACATATATATATATACCACAAACTCTAAGGTTCACTCAGAAAACAAACGTTTCTTTCCCGTATCATATAAACAAATACCAGCATTTAATAGGTTCGTAAGTAGCACACACTGAAGTACGTCAATACCCACTTTGAATACGTTAGTAAAAAATGCACACTGATATAAATTAGTATCCACTTTTAATACTTCCGTAAGCAGGTCACATTGATATATATATCAATACCCGCTTTTAATACTTCAGTAAATGGTTCACACTGATATATATATATGTAAATCAGCCTTTTCAAATGCCCCATTTCTTGTTACCATTATGCCTAGATAGTTGAAATTGTTTACTTCTTGTAGGACTGACACAAAGTTTTTAATTGTTATCCTTTTTGTGTTATATTTATCTTGATACCTTCTTCTTTACAATTATATCCAAATCATTTAATAAAGTTTGCAGTGTGGTGTTCAAACTTTCATTTAAATAATTATATTATCTGCATAACTAAGGTCAGGCAAATACTTATATTCAACCAATGGAAAATCTATTTGCTTATCCTGGACTGTTCTCTTCATTATATAATCCACCAAACATACAGACTTATATACGTCCCTCAAGACATCCCTGAAAATTCACACTGATATACGTCAATACTCATTTCTATAATGGTATTCATATTTTCCTAAATATTCAAAGAGCTTGCTATAAATATGATAATAAATATATAAAAAATAACAAAATCTCAACTGGCATTTGAACTCAAGGTTTCCACACGATACTCTGGCGCTATAACCACTTTGATATCAAGTCTTTGTAATTGAGTGTTAACAAATAAATCTCTAACTTATAGTATCATGTTATTCCGATTTTTCCTAATATTATAAGATCTTGCTCTAAATATGATGAGTTTACAATTTCAAACAGTTATAAAAAATCCCCTTATGAGTGGGATTTGAACGCAATAGTTCCACTTGAGACTAATCACTTAACGGCGTGTTTTAGTCAATTTGAACGTTACCATCAAATTGAGCGTTACAAACACAGAGTGGCTTTTATATATATATAGACTGTCACGTAACAATACTATTATAACCACGCGTCTATAAAATTAACAAAGGTAAATATAAAAAAGCGAATGCTATCTTTTGCTAAATCCAATATGTTTTATTTCATTGCATATATAATTTCATTTTGTCAGAAGCACACAAAAGTATCTTATGAAGACAAGTGCTAAAAACACTTAGCATTTGTACACTTATAAATGCTGACAGTCACTAGCCAGCTGGATGGAGAAATCATGTATTGTCAGATACATTCCACAGTACAGTAGGATAACCAGATAACCCAGACCCTACAACTATGAAATACTTTGTTCTTGAAATTGAATGCATGTGAATCCATGAAGATATATATATATATATAAGTATGTATAATTCTAATGTAGCTGAAAATATTGAAGACCATAACAGCTGCTAATGAACCATCGCTTTATAACTGGATATATCCGTCAAATCTTAGGCTACTCTTTTACCAACGTATAATGGGATTGACCGCACATTATAACGCCCCACGGGTTAAAGGGCGAGCATATTCGGGGATTCGAACACGCGTCCCACAGATTGCGAGTCAAGTACCCTAACTATCAAGCCATACCAAGCCGATTTTGCATCAGAGTGTGAATATTGTAGTGCAATCCAATATTTTACCTCTTGTTTTTGATTAAAGTCCTTATCAAAATTCTTGACAAATGGAATAGATGATTTAAGTATCCTTCTTTAGTCGTGACGAGCATTTGTTGTTATTTCTATGTGTTTGATTGCCTTGGCGAGCAGGTAAAAGGAACCAAAAAAAAAAAACGTTATGGATTAGACCCCCCCCCCCAAAAAAAAAGGGTTATGGATTAGAAAACCCCGAAAAAAGGGGCTATGGATTATATGTAATGTGTCAAGTTGTTGATTACTTAGAACAACACATAAATAAATTTATTATATTTTACATATTGTTATATAACAATGATAAGTAATGATACACGTAACGATGACCTTAAATGATCGTCTGCCAAAGGAAGGTGGTATTTTAAGAAATAATTAACAAAACTGAAAAGGAATTTGTCAAATAAACAGCTTTTGTAATTCATTCAGGCTCTCATTTATTAGCTACCTATTTATACCAATAGTATATGTAACAGAGATATGTTGAAAAACTTAGTAGGAGACAAAGAGTTCTTTAAAACAGACTGATTTTGATCTCATTTGATAACTTGGTTTTGATCAGAAAAATTAAAAGGAATGTCAGATATTGAAATATTCTAGGAACTATGCCATACTACGATTAGCTTCATTGTTTGTGGTTGTTTTTGTGATATAAAAAGTAGACTTTATAGTTATAAAAATTTGAAAAAACTATAAAATCGATCATTATGAAAAAAATATCATATTTTAAGGAAAATTATATATGTGGTTTCTTACTCTATAAAATATTTTTATTTTCTTTGTCATTAAGCACAAAGCTACACGATGGGCTATCTGTGCTCTGCCCACCACGGGTATCGAAACCCGTATTCTAGCGTTGTAAGTCCGCAGACATGCCACTGGGGAGCTACTCTATATAAAACCTAGTTAACTAATGTGTTTGTTTACGCAAAAGTTAAATATTCAATGGTTAGTTATTTGTGCTGCATACGTATCCTTACAAGAAACGTAAAAGTGTGATTCTGATGAAAAAAAGTACATACAATCTCAACTCTGCACTACACATAGATGATATACAAAAAATAATGATGTTTGAATATATAACTTTTCAGCACCGTTTTCACTGTCTTAAGTGATACATATAGTACAGTCTTGGCCAAAATATTTACATACTGTTCTATATTGATGTTATTGTCTACATCGAGGTTTCCCAACCCATGCTCCGCGGAGCAGTAGTGCTCCGCAAAGCAAATTTTAATGCTCCGCGACGCATATTGAAACTCTTAATTATTATCAAAAATGAAATGTTCTGCAAAAATAACATCATAGAAATGGCTCAACTGCTTGTAAATAATCAGTGAGAAAGTTTTTTTTTTGAACTAATCATCCTCTAATTGTAGCTGTGCTTGAAATTATCATTTATTTTTACTTATTTATACCCTCAATTGTAACTTTTTTCTCGTTTTTATTCTGCATATGCGCATGAAAGTCTGTATGTCAGTGTTGCCAACTTTTATTTGGACTTTGGAGCTAAATTTTGAAACAATTAAGCTAATTCCTGTATTTACATGTTAATTTAAAAACATTTTATTCGCTAAAATGAATATATGCTAAATCGGCTAAATCCCTATAAAGGGTTAATTATGAAAAAATTACCGCTAGATGTATTGGCAACCCTGCTGTGCAGACTATCAACTGCCTGAGTTATGGAACAAGAGTTGCCCACTATCCGCAAATCTCCAGTGCTGTTGACATCGTAATTCCGGCCGGATTTACCTACCTACACTGAGTGGTCACAAGTAAATAGACACTTAATTGTTCGTCATTTAACTGATTTATGCTAACTAGTTTGTGTTCACAGAGCACTGTATAAATGAAAATGGTCCACACACTAATTATCTTGTGCTACAACATGCCTAGAGCTCAAGGTTCTCTCGAATTGTCAGATTTTGTTAGAGGAGGATAGTTGGTCAAGCAGATGGTGGAATAAGTCAGCGGCAAATTTCGCAGAATTTGGGAATCCCGTTTTCGACAGTCAACAGAATCATCGTACCGTTCAGGAAACACGGCAAGGAAACAACTGAGCAGCGTCCGGGTTGTCCTGGTCCATCGGAGAGGACAAAAAGAGCTGTCAAGAGGAGCAACGAAATGGATCCCACATTAACGACTGCAGAAGTGGCCAAAGCTAGTGGGATGAGCCCGAAATCTGTTCAACGGATTCTCCACAGATTGGGTTATCTTTGCAGAACAGCTAGACGGAAGCCTTTATTAAGACCTGCCAACGTAGTCAGACGAAAGAAGTGGGCAAGTGATATGATGACCAAGCCTCTGTACTTTTGGAAAACCGTATTGTTCTCAGACGAATCAAGATTCGCTCAATTTTCGGACAGTGGAAGGATATGGGTATGGAGAATGCCTCAACAGATTGCAGCCAACTATGAAGCCTGGTGGTTTCAGCGTGATGGTTTGGGGAGGTGTTTGGGTTGGT
>NW_013667402.1:227697-240156 GCF_000517525.1 Limulus polyphemus
TATCCAGAAGTTGTCCTGGCCGAGCCAATCTCCTGACATGAATCTCATCGAAAACCTCTGGGCCATACTCGACCGGCGATCTACTCCAAGTTTTGAAGCAAGAGTGGGCGAAAATCCCACAATATAAAATTGACGAGATATTCTCACGATGCCCCAAAGGATCAACAAACTCCACGAAGCGAAAGGAAGATCTACTAGATATTAATTAAATTATACATATATCAATTCATGTGAATATGACTGAAAAATTTCATTTTTTTTTCTGAAAAGGTGGTGTCTATTTACTTGTGACCACGCTGTGTATTTGTGCAGTTTATCGTTTTGGGAAATTTTTGTCTCACCTTGCTTTTCATTTATTTTACTTCTTGAACAGTGCAGGAACTCCAAATATAAAGTTGAATGATTTCACCCATAAAATGGATAAATGACTGAAAACTTGTAACAAGTCTAGTGAAGGCAGTGTTGCTTCTGGAAGTTCTAACGAAGTAGGCTTAAGTTGGAAAGATGAGGAAAGTATGGCGAGTTTGTCGACATCATTGCCATGTGACAAAGCACCGAGAACGCATAATAAAAGTGTCATAAAAAGAGATTTATTATTTATTTGTAGTTAAGCACAAAGCTACACAATGGGCTATCTGTGCTCTGCCCACCACGGGTATCAAAACCCGGTTTCTAGCGTTGTAAGTCCGCAGACATACCGCTGTGCCACTGAGGGCCATAAAAAGAGTAAAAAGAAAATATGACAAAGCTTTATAAACTATGGTTTTACATGGACTGGTGATAAGGAAGAACCAAGCGGACCTTGTGTTGAATGTGAAAAGGTGTTGAAGTCTCTTTCCTGCAAAACTCAAACGACATTTAGAAACCAATCATTCTCACTTGAAAAATAAAACCAGTGAATATTATAAAAGGAAGTGCTTAGAAATAGACGAAAGAAAAACTAAGTTTCCTTCATTTTTTTCTAAAGACAACAAAAGAGCTCTTATTACTTCACATGACATTAGCTACCGTATAGCTAAAGAAGGTGAATCCCATGTTTGGGTGAAAAATTATGATTGCTTTGATAATCTTTGTGAATTTTTATTTGTTAATGGAATTTCCCTGGACAAAGACGTAAAAGATTCTGTCGTGCAACATTTATCTGATATGAGAGCAACCATTGTTGAATACTTTCCTTCAGATGTCGAGAAGTTCCATTGGATTTAAAATCACTTCACTGATACTGTGAATACAGGTGAATTGTCTTTGAAAGAAAAAAATCAACTTATAGAAATTTCCACCAACTCTACATTATTAACTTTCTTTCAAGTAGAGGAAATTAATGATATTTGGATAAAGATATATACGGAATACAGAGAAATCACGATCAAGGCATTTTTGATGCGTTTCCCAACAACATACCTTTGTGAAAAATCTTTTTCGTTATATGCTGCTACCAAAACCAAAGTTTGAAATAGATTGAACATATAATACAGATAACATCAATAACTCCTGATATTGAAAAATTTGCAGTACGAAGCAACCACAAGTGACCCACTAAATTGTGCCAAAAATATTTATTTTTTGTCTTTTATTTGAAATTATTCAATAAAGGTCATTGTTTTTTATGCATTTCTTTTTTACTTTTCCTAATCCATAAGGTTTGTTTAAAAATTTACAGATGATATTGCTCCGCAAATAATGTTTTCCGTTAAAAGTGCTACGAAAGAGCAAAAAGGTTGAGAAACCCTGGTCTACATGCATGGAGTAGTTATTGAGTAAATGACAGAGTAGTAACAGAGAAGGTAGAGTATGATTGTACAAACACATACTAGTTGTTATTCTGGTCTGTATAAGTTGCTTTGAGCATCTGTTCTTCAAACACACCTGTTTTGTATAAAATGGTATGCTTTGGGAATAATAATGTTCAAAACAGATCAACGCTTTGTTCAGACAATGTTTCTGCTTGGTCATGGCTCGTCATGAGACAGAAGTTATAGGGCGTCAAATTGTTCAACTCTCCAGAAATGGTATGAAGCAAATGGACGTTGTCAGGATCCTGAAACATAATCGGACTACCAGGCCCTCTCAGAGGTTCAGACAAACCCGGGCCACTTCTATCTTTTGAGATCCCTGGCTATAATTAAAAAAATGATGACACGTGAAAACGAAATAAGACAGTCACTAGCCCAAAGGAAAAGTGAAAAATAATTTGAATATTTAATTTGTATATATATAATTTGCAGCTCTAAACTGAGAGTATGTGTCACTTTCTGGTGTGATTGGGCACATAAAAACAAGTCGCGATACTTAACGAATGCAAAAAATAATAAGTGTGTAAATTTGAGTCTTCCTTAGAGCTTGAAACCCGGGTCAAATGGCCTTCCTGGCCCACCCTTTAATTGGCCCTATGGACTACAGGAAATGTTGTTCCAGGAAAGTCTACTGGTAGATGCCGAAAAACTACTGCCTGAGATGACCATGTTTTGATCAAGTTAACATCAAGGTTGAAAGAAGTCTTGCAACACTTTACAGCAGGAATGGCATGAACACATTCATTCCAAGGTATTCAGAAGTACGATAAATAGAAGATTAACAAAACAAGGTTATTTGTAAGAAGAGCTGTCTCCAAACTGATATTAATCAGAATTCACCACCATCACTGTCTTACTTGGGCTAGACAGCATGCCAATTTACAGTTAGGACACTGGTGACATGTTATATTTTCAGATGAGTCCCATTTCCGGCTTGTTAAAGCTGTTGGTAGGATTCGTGTTCGTCGTTTACCTGGAGAATAGATGAAGGAAGACTGTCTTTCCCACAGTGAACACACCCACCATGATGAATAGTTGCCCAAACATGCACTGCGTCACCTCCCAAAAACCGCTCTTCGTATCCTCCAGGGAAACGTCAATAGCGACTTCTACAGGCATCACACAGAGACGATATTTCTAACATATGCTTGGGCAAGGTTTGTTAATAACTTTATGTTCCAGGATGATAATGCCACTGCACAAAGTGCATGTATTGTACAGCTTTATCTCGACCAGGAAGACGTTACAAGATTGCCATGGCCAGCAAGGTCTCCAGATTGTAATCCCATTGAGAACTATTCGGCAGAACTGAGCTGGAATATTGTTAAACCGACCCTAAAACAGCTACTGTAGAGGAGTTTCAGCACTTTTTAGTGACAAGGTTGGATGAAATCATGGTGAGTTACACCAATAACCTCATCGACAGCATGCCATGTCGCCTTGTGGAGGTTATTAGAGTACGAGGAGGACCAACCAAGTACTGAATGTTTAACATGAACTAATATAAGGTTACAGATGCTATTTATAATAATTTTGTCATCATATATGTTTTGGTAAGATTTTGTTGTGATAGGTGAAACGCTGAATTACACATCTTTCTACAGGTGTCTGATAAAATTATTTGTTGTTCTTGTCTTATTATACAAATAACATATGTAGATGTTTAATATAACTTGCATTTCTCAGTTTCACAGCGCTAAGTGTATTCGTATTCGACCTTAATAATATTATTTGTTACATAATATGCAAACATTTTGGCCAAAACTGTATTATCAGATTACTTTGACCTCTAAAAGTCGCTGTATTTGTGAAACCTTGTGAAATACAAGCTCCAACGTTATCCACCCAGTACATTGTGAAGCTTCGGTATCTACCCATACAAAATTCGTAAAACAATAGACTTTTTGTAATCAACACTGTTTAACAATAAACGACTACAATCTCACTTTTGCAGCTTGAGAGATTTTAACTTTTCTCTTTAAATATATTTTTACAATGTGTGAGTCTGGGAACATTTCCATTACACTTCTGCTGAAGTCGTTACAGAAAGTGAGATTGTTACAACAACAACAAAAACAAAACAGATGTCTCATTAAAACAGAAGAGTGGATATATAATGTTGCTAAACTAGCACATTGTAAAACATTATCAAACCAGTACAATATAAAACATCATCAATCCAGCACAATGTAAAACGTCCTCAAACCAGCAGGATGATAAAAAATGTGAAACCAGTACCATGTAAAATGATGTCAAACTGGCACAATGTAAAACATCATCTAACCAAAAAATGTAAATTCTCATTAAATCTGCACAATGTAAGTCGTTGTCAAACAAGCTTAGTGTAAAATGTCGTGAAGCATTATGATATTTTGAGGTATTTTTCGTTATTTTCAATACTTCAAGAAGCGAGAAATATATGCCAAGAATGGCATGTTTAGCCCATTATCTAATGCATTGGAATGCATCAATGACGCCTAACTAAGAAAGAATATCAAGTGTAAACCAAGGACGTGTCGACATCGGTGGTGAGAAATAGAGGTTTATATTATTCTCAGACTGACGCTGACATGGCACAGAAAAGATTGCGAGAATGCTTATGCAAACTTCGTTAGAGACTGGACACGAAAACCATATCGACAGACTGACACCGGCATAGCACAGAGGAAGCTACGAGAGATGTTTACATTAATTTGTAAAACTTCCAAATAAGGGGTTAGTCGGAACTTTGATGTAGGACTGATGTCAAGAAGATGAGGATGAATACATGTAAACAGACATCTGAGTTATGGTCTTCTACTATGGCCAATCGTGGAAGTATTTTTATTTTTGGTTTCCGAGAATTACGATGAGTTGCGAAAAATCATCCAATTAAGTGACAGGTCTACTTGCGGGTGGACATGTATACTATTTGGAAAACTCAAAGATACCAAAGAAAATTATTGTAAGAACCCCTGTTTTGGGGAATTGAGTTTTATGCTGCCAAAGAAATCTGCTGCCAGTTTCCTGAGAGAAGTTGCCAATCTATGATATGATTTTCGGAACAACCATGCCAATATCTCCCTCGCAAGGTCCAGGGAGAATTTCTCCCTCGAGCTTCATGCAAATAATCAATGCTACCTCTCTCAAATCAAATAACATGATTAGGAGTTGATGTAAAACACATGGTATTTAAGTAGAGTTGAAAAAGTATAGTTGATTTGAGTCTAGGGTTACTGAAATTAATAAGAGATTTAAAAAGTATTGTTAGCTTGTTCTGAAATCAATATAATAAAAATTGAAGTGGATTTAGAATCTCATTCTCAGAGTCAAATTATTTATTCTAACTGTAAACTTCCTCGAATTAGTGACTTGTGTACTCCACTCGCGACTGTATTTTTGGATTTAATATAAATCCCTTGTGACTAGTGGTAAAGTCGAACTCCAATGAAGAGCCTTCGCGCTCGCCAGTTACAGTCGTCAAACCAGCAAAATGTAAAACATTGACAAATCAGTATAATGTAGGACATCGTGAAGCCAACACAACATGATGTAAAAGGTTATGAAACCAACGCAAAGAAAAATGTCGTCAAACCAGCAAAACTAAGAGCAATACAAGTTAAAAGACATGTTAAACTAGCAACTGGTGGTATTCAAAAAAAAAAAGGAAAAGTAATTGTATCGATTTTCCTTTCATATTCGAGTAACTAGGAGCCATATATGAAACATAAAACCCAACAATAGGAAACCCCAATTTGTAATGCATTTAGTAGAATATCCTTTGTTTATATATATAAGTATAGGCGTCGAGTGAGTATTTTTGTTTGGGTAAGCTATTGCGTTAAGTGGGCGTAGTTGGGAAGAGTCACTTCGCGCTCTTAAATGAATAAACTATCTTTAATGACTCACACATACCCTCTCTCTCCCTGTATATAAGATAAATACAATTTTAAGTAGTTTTTTGAAGAAATAAATCCATGATTTCATTCACCTCGATATTGTAGAATTTCCACAGTGTTTATAAGCAACTATGGCAGTTACAGTGTGGTCCAAACCTGAATATAATTTTCTGTAATCTTTAAGAAACAAAATGAACTTCAAATTAAATGTGATCACTGAACCTTTTTTTTTCTTCTAACTGACGGTCGATCTTACATGCGTTAACTCCTTTATTTACGATTTACTTTCCACCCCTCATTTCCTGTCCTTGTTTTTTAAAAATGAACTCAGCCATTAACGGTTGTAGCTGAATATAGGAGTGAAATTCTGCCTGTACTCACCGGTACAGAGTACCGGAACTTATTTTGTAGGCCGGTACTAGTATCGGTACTTATTTGAGCTACTTTGTCATTTTTTTATATTTACACGTAGATTAAATAACAAAAAACAGGTCCACTTCATCCAGCTGAGTACCTCGACTTTTTATTTTAGAATTTCACCCCTGGTTGAATATATATCAACACTATATATGAAGGACGATATTTCAAGCTTTAACTCTATAGTTGACAAAGGTTTTTCAATGACAGTCCTATATAGTATATTTATTATTTCTATACGTAAAACATGTATATATATATATAAATTGTTCCTTAAAATTATGTTCATGAGACTTTATTTTTTGTTGATCTATCTATACTGGCCCGGCATGGCCAGGTGGTTAAGGCGCTCGACTCGCAATCTGAGGGTCGCGGGTTCGAATCCCCGTCACACCGAACATGCTCGCCTTTTCAGCCGTGGGGGCGTTATAATGTGACGGTCAATCCAATTATTCGTTCGTAAAAGAGTAGCCCAAGAGTTGGCGGTGGGTGGTGATGACTAGTTGCCTTCCCTCTAGTCTTACACTGCTAAATTAGGGACGGCTAGCGCAGATAGACCTCGTGTAGCTTTGCGCGAAATTCAAAAACAAACTAAAAACTGTCTAGACTATGATTATTACTATAAGGATACCAACTTCTGGTGAAATATTAGTTAATAATCTGCATAAGGAGAGAAAAAACAGTTCTATAAATTTAGTCTACAGTAAAATGAAATCTATTACCGGTTATTTTTCGTCTTATGTTTTCTTCTCTGATTATTTTCGCGAAAAATGAATAAAACTTTGTACATTGTATTAATGTTGTGCCAAAACGTTGTTTGTCATATGTTTTAGACAGATAATAAAATAGGGTGAATATTCCATTAGACTATATTGATTGCATTTATGACAACCACGCTTTTGTTCTCATAGAACCTCAAGATTAAATTTTACATTATAGGACTGCATTACACTTCCAAGAACAATCATAGCTGCTGTTACGTACTTGCATATTCACTAATCCATTCAGATCAATAACTGCCAGGTTTGAGTGTCTTACAATAATGTTAAAGTAAGGAATGTCCACTAAGTGAAGAAAATGAAGAATGATAGTTCCAGTGATAACTGTGAGTTCGTTTACTATCTGATAGATAAGGCCGGAAAGTATGCAAAATAAAGCTACATAACGTATTTTGTGTTTGTTTAAACTCAAGGCTATTCCCACCGCAGTGACCGAGCTCCGAATGTTAGTATTATAAGCTTATCTAAAAAATAAAATCAAAAACAAGCTAGGAAATGGTTATGGATGAGAATAAGTGTAAGATCTAGAAAAAAAAAGCAAAAAAACAACGTAACAGTATATTTATATATAGATTATTTAAAATGGTTTATCTATATCCACATTTGGAGTTATTCCAGTTCATCAAGAAGTTATTTCAGTTTATTTAAAATTACAATGAACTTGATCATTATTTCTGCAGAAGTATCACTAGTCCTTCAAATGAGAGAAATATCATAAAACAGTTTAATTTTTCTTGTTAGTATTTTGATTATCCTCGTATTACATTTCCTAAGGACTTATCATTGTGATGTTTTCCAACAAATGTTTATAATTTTTTCGTACTCACTTAAAACCTAAATCTATTGCAAATTGTGGCCTAAGTTCAAAATTTAGTGATTCGATGCTTTATCGGAGCAATTTGACTGTACTAATGTAGTGGCCTGTCGCAGCAATATGCGAACCGTTGTATTGCAAGTGATATGTTTATTATCTGTACATGTGGTTGAAGGTGAATTCCTGACCATCTAATATTGTAGTACTGCCACAGATAACTCATGGCTAGATAAATAAGTCACAGCCATCCCCCACGAAGGATACTCGTAAAACAAGACTGTTAAACGAAATATATATATATATAGCCAAGGACACAACATTTCAAAGAAAAAAGTAGAAAATCTGCCACAACAGATCGTTTAAGGCTCAGAAACAACGCTCAAATCAACCAGGAGCAATGCCCCTATCCGCAAAGTGAAGATCATGGTTATAAAGAACATTTCGACTTTAAAGAAGTTATAACGATGAAGGTGGCCATAATTTCTGGTAACATTTATAAACAAGAACGTAGAGTTGGTTCTTGAGCCTAGAGTTCACGAGCTTGCAACCGCACCTTGAAATCAACAAAATCACACAAACCCATTTGAAATATGCGTGTCTCTCATGATGCAAATCTAACGAACTTTAGTGCCCATTAGTTCGTTTCAACGTGGTCTTCAAAGTCTACGTCTATATACAGTGGAAGGGAGAACTTATGCTCTCTAATATTGACTTCACTGTCCTTCGGAAGCACTGATTACAAGAGAAATTACGATGTTGAGAAATAGTAATTAATTATAGTTATCAAAGTGAGGACGATCTCCAATGGATTAAGTAGTTCTGAGGGTACATCGTTGTTATGAAGAAACACTATAATATTATAAAGAAAAAGGTTCAGTGTTTTAGCTGGTTTCAATAAAAATCTAGGATTGTAGATTGCCTGCTTACAAATTTACGCCAATGACTTAACAAACCAGAAAGTAAATAAAATTTTAAGTTGTTTGTTAAACTCAGTTAGCTTTTTATGATGTCATATTTGCATATCATTATTGCTTATAAACAAAGCAGCTAATGCTTTATGAGAAAAGAAAGGATAAATCGTTTTAACAATACGAAAAGTGGATAAAGGAGACTTATAACAACAAATGTGTATTGAAAAAGTATTTCTTTATCTACATTTTGAGTAACAGTTTTAAGATTTAATACTGTGTACACCCGGGAGACTTTTAATCACTTTATACGACAATAACCAGCAACTATCTTAATATAATTCTACATAATTAGAATATTAGAACAAATAAAGCGCTTTCTTTCATTTTTTATGCTGTTTAGTTGTATAGAGTTTTGGCTTTTATGGCACATAACAGGTTCACAGCCGTATATGTACCACAATCGACCATAACTGGCATACCATTTAGGTACGAAAGACAGAATAAGAAGTAAAGTGATAGTGTTCTCTGTACCGTTTATTTTTGCTATAAAGTATTTTGATACAATAGTAAACGAAACGCTTTTCTCTTTGCCATTGGTTGTTTTATAATAGCATCAGTTTACGTATACGAGAGCGTGCCTCACGCCTTAGTGAAACAAATATATAATAGATCGTACAGTTGAATCTATAACGTTATTATTTCCAAACATGCTCGCCCTTTCAGCCGTGGGGGTGTTATAATGTGACGGTCAATCCCACTATTCGTTGGTAAAAGAGTAGCCCAAAAGTTGGCGGTGGGTGGTGATGACTAGCTGCCTTCCCTCTAGTCTTACACTGCTAAATTAGGGACGGCTAGCGCAGATAGCCCTCGTGTAGCTTTGCGCGAAATTCAAAAACAAAAACAAACTTATCTGTTTTCTATTCCCAACTATTGCAATAGACATTCATCATACCCTTCATATTCCACGACTGAGTTGACAATACAGTTTTACTCAGGTGTTTCTTACTTTGAACGAGAGATTACCATGCTTTAAATCTCCTCAGTGGTCTTAATAGCATACAAGTTCTATTTACTCTGATATTCCACGATTTAAAAGCCCTATTGGAAATTATGGAATAATGTTAAACATACCATAATGCTGATCTCTCTAACTCATGAAGCTATCGTTGAAATATATTCAAATATACATAAAGAAATTATGATGATGTCTTTCTTTTTGAACGATAATATAGAAATTCGATCTTAAATTGAATGTTATTAGACTTTGAAATAAACTTGGCTATTGTTTTTCAAGTTCATTTTAATACATTTTAGATTTTCTTTATTCTAAATTTGACAAGTTTTAAGTAATTACTAACTCCCATGCTTTTTTGTTTTTCCAGTATTTCTCTATGTGATATTCTCTTCGTTAATATTGAGCAGCTCAGCGGAGACAACATCCAGAGAAAAAAGTAACCAGCCACCATCTACTGAAAATGAATCATCAACTAGTACCAAACACATCATAAAGGATTCTGAACTGCAAGACGAAAGCTCCCATGTAAAGATCCAAACATTCTCCTGGGCAAATAAAGATAATAGGAAGGGCCAGTGGAAACTACTGCATCGGTGGAAAGATTGTTTAGAAAGATTGGTAAGAACTACGTTCTAATTACATAGAGATTCTGTCGAACTCGTGAATGGTAGACATTAGAAGAAGTAAAAAAAGAATCTAGTTGGAACCAGAGTGAATATTGTCTCAAAAAACAATTTAAGGAGTTGAACACTTGGTCTTGTAAAGGCAAGGTCAATTCGATATATATATATCATGTTATGTTATTAGAAAACGAACACTATATGAAACCAAAATGCAGTTGGGAATTACGTAGATAACATTTTGCACAACTTTGGATCTCCTATGTAAAACCCAGTTGCTGGATGATCACAGTAGCTTACTAATTATTTACTAATAACTTGCATTTTTATTAGCTGTACTACATTAATATAACGGATTTGTTATTTTCCTTAGTATTTTTGCAGTTCAAAATCGACCAAATGAAGGTAGGATATTACTTTAAACTTATATATATATTAATAAGCTTTTGGCTCATTATTCGTCTCATTGCCTAATATATGACAGGTTGAAGTTTATAAATCACATTTTTTACGCAATAACAAAGTGAAGAGGAATTTTTGCTATCATTGGATTATTGGGCATAATCGAACAACAATGTTTGTGCATATACTGCTATAGGATACCCAGTTTGACTTTTACTTACAGAAAATAAGCATGTCTAAAGGCCACTATTAAACCAGGAGAAGCTATCATCCGTAGAAAAATTCTTAATTTCTTTTGGGCGTAAATTAATTTTTGGTAAATGCTTTGTGTCATAATATATTTTTAAGCAACTCTGCTGTGTCCATTACTTAAAGTTCAAAAGTAACCATTCTATTACATTGAGAAATCCCTTTCCAATAAATCGCAGGGTCAGACATTTGACCATATAGGAATATTTATTCAAGAACCTTTTTTTTTCGCATGGTTCAATCTATAAGTTTTATCAAGAAGCAGATTTTAACATAACATAAAAATATACATAAGTCAAAATTCTAATTAAGGACCACTTGCAGGAGATGACGAAATATCCACAAAAAACGTTGTTTTAATGAAATACTAGAAAAAGGATAAACACTTTTTTGAAAATATTGCTACTATAATATAATTAATCTTTAGAAAAAGACATTCACAAAACATTTATTTAGATTTAATTTTCAGAAGAAAAGTAATCAACATTTACCGTCATATGGCGGGCATTCAGCTAGTGTAAACGTAAAGCTTATGGTCTTTAGGCCTCTACTGAAATCAGTATATATAATCGGTGGTTTTTATATATGGCGTTTTTTAGCTGTTTTTATATTTTTCAGTAATCAATGGTTTGAAAAAAATACTGTAATTCAAAATTGTTTTCATATTCTTATATTAGTAGCATTAAATAAATTTACTTTTTCATATATCATCTGTTAATAAATTCAATTATAAATAGCGTAGTATACCATATATATAGTGTAATATTTAAAACAGAAGAGGGAGAAATTATGTGTGTTCGACGTTCAGTGGCTTGACTTATAGAACAGGGGGAGAAGGAGGAATAACGCGGGTAAAGTATACCACTTATTCTAAATATATGTATTCATTTTTTTTTCTTAAGAGCTAATTCCACCAAGTCAGATTAAATACGCAGAACGTTTTTGTGATTTTGGCTATAATATTTTATGATATTTGGCTATAATATTTTATTGTAGATATAATACTTCATAAGCAACATTATTATAATTCTTGCCTTTGTAAATAACTGTGTAAGTTGTGTTTATATTCTAAGTAACTATAATTACTTTTAATTTTTTAAAACATTAACCTATTTAGCATGGCATCACACCAATACTATTGAGGTTGTGGTAATTTTGCTTTTGTGACCTCGACATAGTGTCTTTGTAATAAGTTACCTGGTGTCCATGCTTTTTGACTACCGTATTTTTCGGTGTATAAGACGCACATTTTTACCCCAAAATTTGATGTCAAAATCTGCTTGCGTTCTATACACCGAAGGTATGAATAATATATATTGTAACGACAGCGATGATCACGTGACTCTAGTAACACGTCATATTCTCGAAGGTTCGTGAATGCTCGAGTGTTTACTAGATATGCTGGATTCATGTATATAAGACCGCCAAGAAGTGACGGCAACAATGGAATGGAATGGAATTGAACTGCAGACAGAGATAGAGACGGACAATTGAGTCGAGCACGTGAGTCTTTCGTTGTGAATTATAGCGTTTGTTATAGCGTGACTGTGGAAATTAAGTGTTTGTTTGTTTGTTTTGTAA
>NW_013667402.1:241156-242179 GCF_000517525.1 Limulus polyphemus
TGTAATTATGCACAAAGCCACACAATGGGATATCTGTGCTCTGCCCACCACAGGTATCGAAACCCGGTTTCTAGCGTTGTAAGTCCGCAGACATACCGCTGTGCCACTGGGAGCGGCTCCAAATTACGACGTATTTTGTGTATAAGTGTTATTCTGGCCTGGCAGATTTTATCTCCCAGAAACTGTCATTTGGGATCCCCTTCCGAGGTTGAGCCATTGCCACTCCCCTAAATGACGTCCCTGATAAGAGAAAATTTCCAGTCATGCGTAATCTGACTTATTTTTATTAAGTCTAAAAAGCCTAAATGCTTTTCCAGCTTAGGTGTTTTATTCCAGTGTATTAACGACAATATTATGGATATTTGTATTGAAGGCACGACGTGAATATATATTTGCACATGAGACAAGTCCGTAAATCTATTTAGTTTATAGTTATAGCCACGATTTTAATTTAAAATCATTCAGAATTATTGCATACAAAACCCGCGGTATATACATGTTACGGTGATAGTGCAAAAACGGATAATTTGCATATTCTTCTGTTATTACGCATAATAACCAATAGCAGTGTATATATTGCACATTCATTTAATTTGTGTTTTATGTGAACGTATGACCAAAATGTAGCATATGAAAATAGGGTTTGGAGTATAACAAGGTAGTTAGTTTTATTTCAACAAAACATTTATTTTTGTAAACATGCCCAAAGAAGCATATCTAGTATGCATGAATTGTCTTTATTTTGTTAGAGCTTAAATCTGATTTCATATTGTTTGTTAGAGTCGATATCAAACTCTCTGTTATTTGTTAGAGTTTACAATCAAATCCCTTGTTTATTAGAGCTTACATCTGATTTTTTACTTTTTTAATAGAGTCAATATCAAACTTTATTGCATGTCATAAACCCAATTTTCTATTCATTGTTACATCTAATTACCTAATGTTTGACAGAGCTGGTATCAATCTCTCAGCTTTCTTTCGACTGATGCGTATATATATATATATATATATGTTGGTGTTACT
>NW_013667403.1:0-1713 GCF_000517525.1 Limulus polyphemus
CTGTTTTTCATGCTCATCAGCTCGATAGTTACCCACACTGGTCCCCACAACCCTGCAGAACTGGTACTCCTTTGTTATCCAGCACCTTGAAGCTCACAAGAGTCTGCTGAGATGCAGAATCTATGACAAAGTTGTACCTTTGGGCATCCAGGTTCCCTGTCACGTAGATACTATGTGTGCTTGCCATTTTACACTTAGCTTTTGGGACTTTCACGATGGAGATTGGTGGGTGTCCCTTATTACCAACCACTACTGGTTTCCCGAAGCTGACTTATTGGTGGTATTCTTCTTACACTGGCTCTTCATTTGTCCTTGCTCTCCACAGTACCAACAGCCTTTCTGGGTAGCAGCCTTTCCTGCTGTGGCATCTTCCCTGTGCTGAAGTTTCCAACATTGAGCTCTCTTGTGCCCAGGTTTGTTACAGTGCCAGCAAAGTCCCTCAAACTTCTCTGAAAGCTGACCTTTTCTGGCCTTGAATCCAGATGACTGTACCAACCTTGGTACCTCTGTGACAGTCCCAACATCTAAGTGTAAAATGGCAAGCACACACAGTGTCTACGTGACAAGAAAGCTGGATGGCCAAAAGTGCAACTTTGTCATAGACTCTGTATCTCAGCAAACCCTTATGAGTATCAAGGTGCTAGTCACAAAGGAGTACCAGAAGCCATACAGAAGCTCTGTGGTGTGACAGGACATTATACAAGGTTATGGGGACCAGTGTGGGTAACTATTGAGCTCATGGGCATGGTGGATATACACAAACTATACTTGATTGACATTGAAGACCCATGCATATTAGGGTTGGACAACTTACTACCAAGGAAGTGTGTAGTTAACTTTGATAAAATGACGTTTGGGAACAACAAAGGAGAAATCCCGATAAGTGTTAAAAGAGAGGTTGGACTAACTAGGCGCCATCAAGCTGAAGTCAAAGTGACTGAAGGAGTTGATGATGGTGAAGTGGAACCAAGTATAGATATTAAAGCAGAGCAGGAGAAAGACCAAGATTTGAAGCCAATAATTTATTTTCTACAAGCAAGTGTTTTGTGCCCTGCTTGGGAGAAGGTGTCTATCTTAAGCCCTGTGACAAAAACTATTGGGCACAATGGGATCAGTTGAAGCTTGAAGATGGTAGCCTTGTCCAGAGGTGGGAGATTCCAGATGGGAAAGTGACGACCTAGCAAACGATTATACCGAGAAAAATACGGGAAGTTGTGCTGCGTCAGTCCCATGATAGTTTAACAGGAGGACATCTCGGACTTAAGAAGACATTGAGTCACCTACGGCAGAGATTTTACTGGATAGGTATGAGGCAAGATGTGGAAGAATGGTGCAGAACATGCAGTACATGTTGTGCTAAAAGGGGACCCAAGCATAAGGGACGTGCTTCAATGAAGTTATATCATGTTGGTACACCAATGGAAAGAGTAGCCATTGACATTGCTGGTCCTCTGCCCCAAACTCGTGCTGGAAACAGGTACATTTCTGTGTTGATGGATTATTTCACCAAGTGGCCTGAGGCATATGCAATACCAAATATGGCTAGTAGTGATTTCTTCTTCAGATTTGGTATGCCATACGAACTACATTCAGATCAAGGCCATAGCTTTGAATCAGCTGTGTTCCATGAATGCTGCAAGTTGTTTGGCATACGAAAGACCAGAACAACGCCACTTCACCCACAGTCTGATGGGATGGTAGAAAAGTACAATT
>NW_013667403.1:2652-11279 GCF_000517525.1 Limulus polyphemus
CAAGAAAGGACTTGTATCGCTGAAGTTCCTCGGAAAGAATTTCTACCGGAAATTAACAAACAAGCAGATAGCAAAAATATTTTAGATTAGGCTTAACCCAAACATATTTTATTTGTTTTGAATTTCGGGCAAAGTTACTCGAAGAGTATCTTCGTTAGTCGTCCCTCATTTTGAAGTGATACAATGCAGGTAGTCAACACTACCCTCGGCTAACTTTTGGGCTACTCTTTACCAACGAGTAATGGGAGTTACCATCACATTTTAACGCCCCCGGGGCTAAAAGAGCGAACTTGTTCAGTGACGGGGAGTCGAACCGTGACTCTCAGATTGGGAGTCAAGTGATGTAGCCACCAGGCCATACCACATCACCATATTTTTTAACATCATTAAATAAACACAGAATACACCAAGTTTCTATATCAGTACAATTCAAGTTAATCACTTTAGCCAACATGTACATATTTCAATATTCAAACTAAGTTCTTCATTTGCTCGAAAATTTGCTCTAACATATTTCATGTTTGGATACATACCAATATATATATAATATAAGTTGCATATGTTCTAACATACATAGATACGTATCCATATCAACATAAATCTTAGATAACGCAATTTTGCAGCAACAAACCCAACAGTCCACCATCAAGTTATTTGAGATATTAACTCAACCTCCAATTGAGCTGGTTCCTGACAATGTCAGTGGTTCTTTCAGGAACCACCTATTAATGTTAACAACCGAATCAATACCACGAAATTAAAAAGTAATCATTGATAGAAAACAACAAAAACAATTATTCCTACTACAAATCACCATCCAGATCACTTTTCATGCTGTAAACTAAAAAATAAAACACAATTCCATTTAGTAAAATTATTCAGAATGATAATAAAATTACTTTTACCATTGTAGTATAACAACCAGCTGTGCTTTCCATGCTAATTCTGTCATCTAGGGAAAGGACACTCCACTACAACAGATTTGGTTTAGTTTGACTGTTGTTAAGCACAAAGCTACACGATGGGCAATCAGTGCTCTATCCACCACGTGTATCGAAATCCGAATTTTAGCGTCATAAGCTTGCAGATGTACCGCTTAGCCACTGGAAGGGCACTACATCTGATAAACATGAAAATTAACTCAAAGAAAACAACATGTCAACTTCTCATACTGTTAGTATAGAGTATAGCTCTGTTACTGCACCTCAGAAAGGCTGATATAGACCTAGCAGACTTACAAGGATAACCTGACACTGATACAATGGGTTGTGTTGTACAATTGTTCAGAAGATTCCCGTAATCAAACTAAGTCTTTTTATCCTATAGATATGTCACTGTTCCCAGTGCTCTAGGATCTTATATTATGACCTCAGCTGTCTTGTCTGTTGTTTATATAGCAAGTACCATGCCATCTGCACCACATAAATACTGTCACATCTCACCAGATACATTGAGCAATTGTGACAAGATATCACACTAGGAATGTGCAGATACAAAGTAGATGTCATCACGATATTTCATCAGAAATTTATCGCGATACAACAATATTATGTAAATAGTATGGCACACCTATTTACACATGAATGCGAACGCGAAGGTAAAATTAAGAAACTGTTTGACATTTTAATGATATTATATTAATACATATAAAAGAAATTGTGCTTTTACTTTATTTTTAATTCTTTATTATACTAATAAGTCTTAATAGAAAACTTATTGTCAGTTGCTTCACAGTGTTTTAGTATAAATTCCACTTCTTTGTGTTCCCAACGTCTTAGTTCATTTATGGCAATTCAGAGAGCATTATAAAATTGGTTTCTATAGAAAACCAAGAATAAATATACTTCAATTCTATGGGTCCGGCATGGCCAGGTGGTTAGGGCGCTCAACTCGTAATCTTAGGGTCGCGGGTTCGAATCCCCGTCACACCAAACATGCTCGCCCTTTCAGCCGTGGGAGCGTTATAATGTGACGGTCTATCCCACTATGCGTTGGTAAAAGAGTAGCCCAAGAGTTGGCGGTGGGTGGGGATGACTAGCTGACTTCCCTCTAGTCTTACACTGCTAAATTAGGGATGGCTAGCGCAGATAGCCCTCGTGTAGCTTTGCGCGAAACCTATAACAAACAAACAATCAATCAATTGTATGAGTAGCTTGAGCACGATATCCGTTACACGCGTAGCACGTGCTGGTTTGTTTAGAAAATATTATGTAAAACACGAGCTAGCTTAATGGCACCCTAGCAACTGCTAGCAACTGACTATCAACTTTATTTGCCTTCAGGAAACCAAATCCATTTCACGTGATCACATTATAAGTAAAATTTGAATATAACAGTACCCTACAGTTCCATTAGCTTGTTTGTAATTAAGCACAAAGCTACACAATGAGCTATCTGTGCTCTTCCCACTACGGGTATCGAAACCCGGATTCTAGCGTTGTAAGTCCGCAGACATGCCGCTGTGCCAGTGGGGTGCTCTATTAGCTTATTCGTGATTAGTTGAAAAAGTAATGCTTACTTGATGAAAACAAAAAAGAATCTACTGGATATTATATTATCAATAGTTTATCATAACGTTCCTGTGATAACAAACGTTTAATGGTGCATGATAGTATAATTGTTGCGTAAATATTAAGCATACAATTTTATCGCAATACAAAACTTTATCGCCAGAAATATGATCGCGCTAATACTGGGTAACTGGCACATCATTACATCATATCAAACATTACTCGACAGCTCAATAAGTAAAGATCACGTCTTTTCGTGTTCAGATCATACTCAATGCCTTAGCCACGGGGGACGCGAAAGGGCGCAATACGCCCTCTCATAACAAAAATGCGCCCTCTGAAAGTCTGCCTTAAAAAAAAATGATGCCTCTTTTTACTTTTTTCGAACTTGAATAATTCCAATGTACTCATGTATAGAAATATTAGGTAACCGAAGTAATAGTTGATGTAAATCAATATTTATGAAATAAAATATATTTGTACTTATGCTTTCGGCTTTTGTGTTTTTTCTTGCATGGACGGGTGCGTACCGCTGACGTGGATTATTCAGATTCGTCAGATTTCAAATACATTGTTATTGATCGATGCAACGTTAATCGTTTGTTTATTAATAAAATAAGAATTATAACTGAATGTTAGACAACGTGTTGCTTCTTACACAACACAAAAGCATAGTTGAATATACTAAATTATTCGTGTTGGAAGTGAAGTATTGCGCAAGAAGGGAACTGTATGCACTCATCGAACAGTAAAGATAAGAAGACACATAACTGAAACCGCTCTCTCATTCTTGTTTATGTATTGCTAGATTTACAGTGTTAGAGGCATTATTATTGACCGAAAGATTCTTTATTAATTCACAAAATGAATGTAATTAATATTCAAATAATTGTCTGATTTAAAAGTGATTTTTCGTCACTGTATTCTTTCATTTTTTGTGTTTTAGGAAAGAGAAGTGGAAAATAAGAAATACAAGCAAAGTAAGCTGAGATTTGGGTTTGCAGCAGCAACAGCATCAAACCCATCAAGTTCAACAGAGATGCTCACATCAAACCCACCAAGTTCAACAAAGACGCTCACATCATATTCACTAAGTTCAGCTACTTCAACACCGCTAGCAAAATCAACATCCACCCTTCAAACAGGTTGTGCTTATTCTTTTGACTTGGGAATTGATATTCCTAAATAGCCCAAACTTGGCCAATACCCTGAAACCAATAAGCGACGATTTTGTTCACAGTTGTATAATAACAGACCTTGGCTTGAGTATTCAGTGATAAAAAATGCTGCCTTTTGCTACTGTTGTAGGAAGTTTGGCACGAGCAGTGCAGAGAAAAGTTTCACTGATGTAGGTTACACAAACTGGAAGACGGCATTGTCATTTGGTAAAGGAATCAGGAGGCATGAGACTTCAAGTGACCAACTGCAATGTATGACACAGATACGCATTACAAAAAAAGATGGAAGTCAGCACCCTTCTCAGTGATGCTCAGCTAGAGTTTCATCACTACTATCTGTGGGCAATTATCGAGATCATACAGATTCTAGCTGGGAAGAAAAGTGCCTTAAGGGGCAACTATATCAGTGAACTTGGTAAGGAGGACGGATTTTTTCCGACCATGTTCAACTTTGCCATCAGCAGAGATAAGAAACTGGAAGAAATTCATCGCTTAATTCCACGCAACGCAAAGTATACGTCACCTGAAATACATATTCAAATTCTCGGTCTACTCGCGAAAACTATCCATAAAGAATCCGAAATGAAGTTGATGATAATAAGTACACAATAAAGGTGGGTGAAACTCGTGATAAGTGCAACTGTGAAAATCTGTGCTTATGTGTGAGGTACTTACAAGACGGAAATATTGTTGAACATCTACTTGCAGTTATTCAAGTTTCCAGTTTTGACGCACATTCCTTGACTGACTCCATCATAGCATAGCTTCAGTTTGGAAACGTTCTTAGCCAATGCTATGATGGAGCTAGTTTTATGTCGAAACGATCTGGGGGTGTTCAAAAACTTCTCCAGGAAAGACTGGGCCGATCTGTACCCTACGTGCACTGCCTAAACCACCAGCTACACCTTGTAGTTGTGCATGCGATTTCGGCTTCAGATGTTGACGTGGACGCCTTTTTTGGCACTTGCAACATTCTTGTACAACTTCATACCTAAGCCAACTGTGTCTGTTCACTACACTGGGCAAGCACTGAAACGACTGTTGGAACAGCGGTGGACTGGCCATCTAGTTACTGTGAAAGTCATCACTGGATCATATAAAGCTATATTGACGATTCTGTCGGACATTGCCACAAATGCGAATAACACATTCTTACCTGAATTAGTGGTGGAGACAATCGGATTGTTGAAGCTGATCAAAAAGAAACCCTTTCTGTTCCATGCTGTAGCTGTCCACAAATCATTGAGTATACTAGCATGTGTCAACATTCATCTATAATTAGTCAGTATCAATCTGATGCAGGCATTGATGCTGATATCATCTTCGCGAGCATCCATTGCTTTGTTGAGAACCGATGAAACATTTACCACTTTGCTGGATGAAGTTAAGCTGATTCTGCAAAATACTGCAGGTGATGATAACAGTGTAACAGTACGAGACCATCAGCCTGCAGAAAAGAGAAGACGTCGTGAAAACTCTGGTTTCAAAGACTACATTGTTGACCATCTGCACAGAGATAACACCAATTTGTCAGAAAATGATAACCTCAAACGATCGTGGTTCTGTCTAATTAATAGTATCCTGGTTGAGCTTGATTAACGTTTCTCGGAGAAAAATTCGCATCTTATTTGTGCCATGGAGTCACTAGATCCCGAATCAGAAAATTTCTTTGACGAAGACCGAATGGGATTTCTCGCAGACTTGATCGGCCTTGAAATGGACAGCTTTGTTTTGGCTCAAACTGATGTTGCCAAAAAATACATCAGTGACCAAAATTAAACTGCATTATGCCTCAGAAAACTTTCAAATACTAACAAAGATGTTGTTCTTCCAGAAAATTTCCAGCCCTAGGTTTTTACAACATTGTCCCAGGCCAATGTTGACAGGACAGCGAAAACTTTAACTGGAGAAGGAACATCACACAGAGTAAATAAGATCGCTGTTCAGTCAAGGGTTTTTAAACCTCTACCATTGAAAAAAGCTATGCCTGAAATTATAAAATAGTTGTTCCTCGAAAATTAAATATCATGGATATGGACCACACTGATGTCATGGAAGTATCACTACACAAAGTTCAAGACTGGTTTCTAACACGACAGGTTGATACTACACAACAGGCTATCATGAGCTGAACTGGCTTCAACATCATCATAAGAAAGGACATGCCAATCTCACAGGTTCCAACTATAAATGCACCAGCTACAAATATGTCGACTGTAAATGAAGTACTGAACCAATCTGAGAAGATTGTAGTTGTGTTTGGCCATGCATTATATGCTACCAAAATTAAATGGAAAAATCATGAGATTGAAGAAGAAAAAGTATCTAGATCAGATTCCATTCCAAGTATAAAGACCCACTGTTCAGTAAACTTCTTACAGTGCAGTCCAAAATTATTCTTAGAAACCTTAGAGTTCACCATCACAGCTATGGATAATAAACAAACCTTTGGAATAGTCTTCTGCTATAATCACGTGCTGAAATAGTGAATATCATTATTATCCAACTTGCACTACTAGAATATAAAACCTTAAGGAGTTCTAATATGGGTGGGTGCCCAATGAAAGTAAGTATGTATGGACACGTGAACACACCTGGAAAATATGTTTCTCCGATAAGACAGCTCCAGAAACAAAAAGCATAAATCTGAAAGTTAAACCAAGACTTTTTGTTAGTGCTTAGTGCATAAAGATGATGAGTGAACCATCTTGCTGTAATTTTGAAAGAGATAAAAATAACAGGTCTATTTTAAACTTGCTTGGCTTGTGTCATTTTATGAACACTTGTTTACTGGTTTTACATATTTGGTTCAAAAATAATAATAGTAATCTAGATTATACCTATGGGTTTTTTAGTCCTTTTAGATCACCATACATTAACCTAAATTGATTTAGGTGTGTGAGTAATGTTAGAACATTGCACCTAATTCATTATTCGATATCATACAGCGGATCAACTGTATAATGACTGTATCTTTACATTACATATACACTTCTGTTTTATGTAAACCACACAAAATTTGGAAAGGATTTACTTAGACTGCAATAACAATTATGATAGTTTCTCTTAATCACTTCCTTACACACACACATATGAGAGACAAAATGACGTTACTGTCTAAACTATGTAAGAGTTGTAGAAGGTGTTCATTGTTACTTAATTGGGTGCGTATTTTGGAAATATACGATTCCAAAACCCTGTTAAAGCATTTACCAAGGTTGTAGTTTAAAGAGTTATAAGAAAACATAAGTGGGCATAAGATTATTGATTTTTTATGAACTTTTGGTAAACCGTAGGTTTTTGGTGTTCTTGGTTGGTTTATATGCAAAAAATTATATAGTTTAAAACTAATATATATTTTTCTTTTAATAACAGTTTGAGTAGTTTTATCATTTTTTATTCTATGTTGGGTTAAGATCAGTATGATTCCTTAATGGTAAATATACTGAATGATACGTCTAAGTTTACTCAGTCAAATACTGACCCTCTTTACCGTTAAAACTTTTGTACTTGAGAATGATCGCACCAGTGACCGAAACGTCGAACCTATTCTAAAACCAAATCTTCCTTACAGTAAAAATTGTAGCTTGTAACAAAAGAATACATAATCAATTAGTAATAAAATTCAAAACGAGACTATTAATTCTTTTATATTGTTACCCTATAAATATGTTCGTTTTAAATTGTCGTTTGCATCAAATATTTGTTGCTTAATAGATCATATTGTTTTTTTTGCAATTAGAATGTTGTGAAGTAACTTTTGAAGTAGTAACTCTGATGACGGAATTTGAAACAATTTCCTAAACGTCCGTAATTAAAGATGTTTTATGATATTGTCATGCTTTTTATATTTATTATAAACTTCGTCTTGCACTTAATGAATTACATATAGATTGTATTGCTTTTAATCAGGATAGACACGGGAGAGCCATAAGTTTACTACTGCTTGAGTTTAATGTACAAGTGTTGTGTGGAATATTGATATTTTAATGGTGGTGTTTGGTGTTAGAATACTGTTAATGAAGTGGCGTACGCATTGTTGTTCTGAGTATAGACAGATCACAAAGATAACACCGTTATTGTTACGACAGCGGAAGTCGCGATACGCTGGAAGCATGCGCTGGAATTCTAAAAAGATCGAGGAACCTGTCGAACGTCCTAGCGTTTACTAGATACGCCCTCTAATTTGTATATATAAGACCGGCGAGAAGTGACAAGTGACGGCATATATATAGATGGATAATTGAATAGCAGACAAGGAGATAGAGACAGATAATCGAGTCAAGCCATAAGTAAAGTTCGTGAATCATTGTGAATTATAGCGTGTGTTGAAGTTAAAGTGACTGTGGAAATTAAGTGTATTGCAAAGTTGAATTGAGAAAGAATAAGTTGGTGTCAGATAGTGGGTCGGAAAATAAAAATAAAAGAAGAAGAAGAAGAAGATAGAAACGAGAGGTGGCAAATCAAACTACAGCTTAGCAGATTTGATGGCAGCAATACAAGAACAGCAAAGGAAACAAGAAGAGAGACAACAGCAGTTGCAAGAAAACCTGCAACAATGGCAGCTCGAACAGCAAAATAAACAAGAAGAGAGGCAACAGCAGTGGCAAGAAAACCTGCAACAGTGGCAGCTCGAACAGCAAAATAAACAAGAGAGATTACAGCAGGTGTTGGAGGAAAAAGAAAAGAAACAAGAAGAACGAGAAAATAAACAAGAAGAGAGGCAACAGCAGTGGCAAGAAAACCTGCAACAGTGGCAGCTCGAACAGCAAAATAAACAAGAGAGATTACAGCAGGTGTTGGAGGAAAAAGAAAAGAAACAAGAAGAACGAGAAAATAAACAAGAAGAGAGACAACAGCAGTGGCAAGAAAACCTGCAACAGTGGCAGCTCGAACAGCAAAATAAACAAGAGAGATTACAGCAGGTGTTGGAGGAGAA
>NW_013667403.1:12010-13912 GCF_000517525.1 Limulus polyphemus
TACAAGAAAGCTCAATGCTGGAAACTTCAACACAGGGAAGATGCCACGGAAGGAAAGGCTGCTACCCAGAGAGGTTGTTGGAACTGTGGAGAGCAAGGACATATGAGGAGCCAGTGTAAGAAGAATACCACCAATAAGTCAGCTTCGAGAAACCAGTAGTGGTTGGTGCTGAGAGACGCCCACAACCCCCATCGTGAAAGTCCCAACATACAGGTGTAAAATGGCAAGCACACATAGTGTCTACGTGACAGGAAAGATGGATCGCCAAAGGTGCAACTTTGTCATAGATTCTGAATCTCAGCAAACCCTTGTGAGTATCAAGATGGTAGACCACAAAGGAGTACCAGAAGCCATAAAAAAGCTTTGTGGTGTGACAGGACATTATGCAAGGTTGTGGGGACCAGTGTGGGTAACTACTGAGCTCATGGGCATGAAGAACGGACAGAAAGTATACTTGGCTGACACTGAAGACCAATGCATATTAGGATTCGACTATTTACTACCGAGGAAGTGTGTAGTTAATTTCGATAAAATGACGTTTGGAAACAACCAAGGCCAGATTCCAGTAAGTGTTGCTGCATCTGTTGATTTGTATGTCACAGCACGTAAGCCAACTACAATACCCCTATGTCAGAGAAGATAATTTAGGGTAGAAGAAAAGAACATCCTCAAGGAAGCCCAATGCTTGTGGAAGCAGTGGAAGACTCATCCAGGCCAGCGGATTTGAAGATTGAAAGGTCACTTGTGGCAGGTCATCAAGTAGTACTTATAACAGTGGCCAATTTCTCTAAATGTGAACAGACACTTAAGGAAGGGGCATTGTTGGGTGTATGCCAGGAGTTAGAACCATTCAATGTTAAGGCAAGAAATACAACTATAAAGAAAGGGCATACACTTCCAGAATATTTAACTGACCTCTATAAGAAAAGTATATTCATTTGTCATCATCACAGGCTCTTCAAGTTAGGGAAATTTTGGCAAATTGTGCAGACGTCTTTTTGAAAGGAGTTCATGACCTCGGCTGCACAGACCTTGTAGAGTACAGAATAAACACAGGCAATCACCGTCTAATAAAGATCCCTCCAAAAAGAATAGCTCCAGCAAAGCGACAAGAGATGGAGAAGGTCATGGATGGCCTGATTAAGGAAGGGATAGTCGTGTTAGTCCAGAAGAAGGATAGGTCCCAACGTTGCTGTGTGGACTTCAGAGCTCGTAAAAGTATAACTGAAGAAGACTCATATCCACTGCCAAGAATTGGTGATACTCTTGATGCCCTAAGTAGAGCCAGGTGGTTTTCAACTCTAGACTTAAAGTCAGGTTTCCATCAAGTGAAAATGGCTGAAGCAGATAAACCTAAGACTGTATTTAGTTATGGCCAAGGTCTCTGGCAATACTGTGTGATGCCATTCGGGCTTAGCAATGCTCCAGCAACATTTGAGAGGCTGATGGAAAGAGTACTGGAAGGCCTACAATGGAGGATAGTCCTAGTGTACTTGGATGATGTCATTATGTTTGCAACAACGTTTGATGAGGAAATGTCCCGGCTAGAGGAAGTATTCAAGCGTTTGAAAGCAGCAAACCTCAAACTCCATCCCAAGAAATGCCACTTGTTCCAGAAAGAGATGCTTTACTTGGGTCACATTGTAATTGAGCATGGTTTGTGAACTGATCCTGACAAGGTGAAAGCAGTGCGTGATTTGTCAACACCAGACAATGTGGGAGAGTTAAGAAGTTTCTTGGGACTCTGTACCTGTTACCGGAAGTTTGTGAAGGACTTTGCAATTATAGCTGCTCCACTACATGATTTGACTAAAAAAGGCCAGAAGCTTGAATGGACAATTTCTTGCCAGCATTCTTTCAATACATTGAAAGAAAAATGGCCTCAGCTCCACTTTGAAAGCT
>NW_013667403.1:14912-15696 GCF_000517525.1 Limulus polyphemus
CGGAAAGATGGACCAGTATAATTATGATATTGAATATAGAGAAGGAAAATCTCATGGAAATGACAATGGACTGAGCCGAAGACCCTGCAAAAATGACTGCAGACGTTGCTGCGAAAGAGAGGTTGAACTAACCAGGTGCCATCAAGCTGAAGTCAAAGTGACTGAACGAGTTGATGACGATGAAATGGAACCAGGTATAGATATTAAAGCAGAGCAGGAGAAAGACCAATATTTGAAAGCAATAATTGATTTTCTAAAAGTAAGTGTTTTGCGCCATGTTTGGGAGAAGGTGTCTAGTCTAAGCCCTGTGACAAAGAAATATTGGGCCCAAAGGGACCAGTTGAAGCTTGAAGATGGTATTCTTCTCCGGAGATGGGAAACTGCAAATGGGTAAGTGACGACCTGGCAATCGCTTATACCGAGAAGTCCCATTATAAGTTTAACAGGAGTATATATTGGAGTTAAGAAGACATTCGTCACCTACGACAGAGATTTTACTGGATATGTATAAGGCATTATGTGGAAGAATGGTGCAGAATATGCAGTACATGTTGTGCTAAAAGGGGACCCAAGCATAAGGGACGTGCTCCAATGAAGTTATATCAAGTTGGCACACCAATGTAATGAGTAGCCATTGACTTGCTGGTCCTTTGCCCCAAACTCGTGCTGGAAACAGGTACATTTGTGTGGTGATGGATTATTTCACCAAGTGGCCTGAGGCATATGCAATACCAAATATGGATGCTTCAACTGTAGCTTCGGCTATTAGTGATTTCTTCTTCAG
>NW_013667403.1:16643-24056 GCF_000517525.1 Limulus polyphemus
TCTTCAGATTTGGTATGCCATACGAACTGCATTCAGATCAAGCCCATAACTTCGAATCACCTGTGTTCCATGCCACCTCACCCACAGTCTGATGGGGTGGTAGAAAAGTACAACTGTACATTGGCAACGTTTTGTAATAGTTGCCAAGATGACTGGGATGTCTTACTCCCTCCATTGTTGATGGCCTATAGAACAGCAGAGCATGAAGCCACTGGATACACTCCAGCAAAGTTGTTGTTTGGTCGGGAACTTCAGTTGCCAGTGGATCTGTTAACAGGACGCCCACCTTACGAAGAGTTGCCTGAAAATGTGTCCGAGTTCGTGAAGATGTTATCGGAAAGGATGGATAATATTCACCATCAAGTGCATTCAAACTTGAAAACGTCTGCTGATTCGATGAAGCTATGTTATGATAAGAAGTCTACTGAAGTCAGCTTTGTAGCAGGAGACAAGGTGTGGTTGTATAATCCCAGGACGACCAAAGGGAAGTCTCCTAAGTTGTATTCTCCATGGGAAGGCCCTATATGACATAGTGGATCGTCTCTCAGACGTGACTTTCCAAATAAAATGTGGTCGGCGAGGTAAGCCAAAGGTGGTGCATGCCAACAGGCTTTGACATTTCAGTTGGGATGAAGTGAGCAACGGAACAGAATACGCCACTGAAGATGTGTCACCTGGAAAAGCCACTGTCAAAGAAGAAACTCTACTCGGTTTTGAGAAGGGAAACAGTGAAGCCCTTGATGAAGTTACTACCACTGATGTAACTATTACCAATAACAGGACATTTCCTGATAGAGCAGATGAACTTTATGTGAAGCAGAAGCCAACGAGACAGAGACCAGTATGGAAGAAGACACGTCCCGTAAAATTAAGAGACTTTGTTGAATTTTAATTTTGTATTTGTAAATTCTGTACATTTAATTAAGTTATTGTTAACTATCTATTGGTTTAACTTAAGTGGCTATTGTTCGGGACGAACAATACTAAGGAAGGGGCAGTGTTACCACAGCAGAAGTCGCGAGATGCTAGGAGCATGCGCTGGAGTTCTTGAAAGATCGAGGAACCTGTCTAACGTCCTAGCGTTTGCTAGATACGCCTTGTATTTTGTATATATAAGACCGGCGAGAAGTGACGGCATAGATATAGATGGATAATTGAATAGCAAACAGGGAGATAGAGACAGATAATCGAGTCAAGCCGTAAGTAAAGTCGTGAATCGTTGTGAATTATAGCGTGTGTTTAAGTTAACATGACTGTGGAAATTAAGTGTATTGCAAAGTGTATTTGAGAAAGAATAAACTAGTTTTATTTAAGAACAGGCTTGTATCGCTGAAGTTTCTCGGAAAGAATTTCTACGAAAAATTAACAAACCAACACAGACGTAACATTGTGGTTTGTACGTTTTTTACAAACTGGCGAAGACTGATTGCAGTCATACTTGTCATAAGTCATTAGTGTTAAGCCTAATATATTTTAAAATACTACATTCTTTATCTAATTCCTCAGGGATTTTCAAAAATTAGAAGTGTGTATGATAATAGTATTCCAACCACACTATATTTGCCATATCCATTGCCGACGACGCGTTTCGCTCAGTCCATAGAGGGCTGGATTACAACAAACACGGCTACATTAACACGAACTTTAGGTTCATAGAATCTTCCGAGCACACTTGTACAAACATAGACGATTGGTAAAATAAACATTTAAAATTATATACAAATTTCTGTGGGTTCATCACCGTAACCAGGCCCAATATTCTACCAAGTTCAAACTGAGGTTTCAAGCTATAATTTCCAAGTGTATACACGTATGTGTGATTGAGTAAAAGTAGACGAAAAACAACTGATAATAGAACTAGTTACGGCCCCGTATTTGTGTGTTTATTACATAGCTAGTCCATCCACATCACTCTTGTCAAAACTTTGTTTTAAATGTGTAGTTATATATATTTTACATATTTTTTTTAACTAGGTTGTTTCGTAGTTCCGTGAATTCTCACCTCGCTTCTTTTCACAGACACAATGATACCTGTATGATGAGTCATTCGAGTAACTTAAAGCCCTTCTCGGTACGCTTCTTATGCAGGGTGCTATTCGCTATTCCTTTGTCTTCCTCATATATGATATTCACCTATACGTGATTACCACGTGACTTTCACAAATCGATAATACGGATGTCAGCCATTTTCCTTGGCTGTATAATACTACCACTACCAGCAACAGGAAGTAAACGCGTCTTTAGTCAGGTTTAGTGAGTGTTCAATGCAGTTAAATATTGATGTACATATCTAAGTATTTTGTTTTTAAGAAGTTGGCACTATAAGGTAGAAGAGTATAAAGAATGACTACTTTAACACACATAAACAGTAATTCACTATACCGACAGAGCTGGTTATTTCAGCAAGCTGTTACTATGGAGATATGGTTGTGAGCAGACCTGACGCCATCAGCCGTTTCGTGGTTAGAAGGTTACATATACTCGGTATTCTATATATATTTGATAATCACATGGTCGAGAGCATTACACGTTTCTTGTGCTTTGTACGGTATTGCTAGCGTATTTAACACTGCAGCAAAAAGCAAAAGAATTGACGAGTTTGAGTCAAAATTCAGAATTTTTATACTCTTAGGATAATTTAAAAAATGTTTATCAGCAAAAGTAATACACGTTTGATCGTGTTGACTGCTTTTTACTTATTGTTTTTGGTCATTGGTGCCTCAATCTTTTCTGCTATAGAAGCACCAAAAGAAATCGACATTATCCGTAGCCTTCGAAACCGTCGAGCTAAATTTCTTCAAGATCATTCGTGTTTGAAAGGTAGGTTTGCTTTTTATTAGTTTTTTTTCTCTATAACAAATTCATATATTCTAAAGCAGATGAATGAATGTGATTGTCGTAACTTGATGTACGTGTTTTTTTGTTTGTTTTTCACTCAGACCGCACAAGTGGCTTTATGTATAAAATACTTTTCGTGAGATTCCATGCTATAAATGTAGCGCTGATTCGACGTAGGATTAAAAATAAAATAAAAAATGTTAAATACTATCGAATTTTAAATGCCACCCAGTGGATGAGTGGTAAGTCATCAAACTTACGACGCTAAAAATTTGGTTTCGATACCCGTGGTGGGCAAAACACAGATATCCCATAGTGCCGCTTTGCGCTTAAAAACAGGAACAGTCAACTTAAAATAACTATTAACGAAAACAACAATTCGGGCAACAACCCTTCATCTGGTTCTCGGTGAGGAGAAAACTGCTTACAGAAGAGTTAAGATAAAAGAACAAAGAACGCGTTGTTCAAAGGCTCGGAAAGATAAAGAAATAAAAATAACACAAACACACACTATAGTAATAGAATTAATAAATTGTTGGGTAAAGTTGGGAGAAGTAAAAAAATAACAAAAAACAATAAATTATAGTGAAAACTAAACGCAAAGCAACACGAATAAAGGCAACAATGTAAAAAATAATAACAACGAGAGAATGAACGCGTGCATCGAAAAATATTGTACAGCGAGAATAGACGATGTACCTCCATAAGTTAGTGTACCATCGGTTCGGAATGATCTTAATCTACAAGTAACTGATTTATTAGTAATAAATTCCAAAATATTTCTTATATCGCAAAAAGTAGTACATTCGATATACTACTGAACATTCACTCTAGCAATTATCATACATTAAAATTTGACTAGCGTTCTTAAAAAAAAAGCAGATAATTGTTATTTAAATTCCCAAAAAGTAATTTGATTACACCCACACGCCAAGGATAGCCATACCAGTGGTTCTTATATCCTGTTTTTAGTCTTTGGACATATCAAAGTATTTCCTCCTTGCCTTTCACTGGAGTGATAACAAATGTAACCCTGGACGTCTGCTTGATTGACTTGTATTAGCTATATTGGTGGAAGGACGAATAAGGTCTCATTTGGGGAGTTATTTTCATATAGGTTGAAACGTTTCTAATGAACTTAGAAATATTTCTCAAAAGTAAGAGCACCTCCAGTCACTCTTATTGGCACAGATACTGAAACATTACATATTGAATAGCATAAGAAGAAAACGTAATAACACTGCCTAATTTCAAGCACAAGACATTTGTGTTTAATTCTCTTAAGGGTCTTTTTTTTATTGCATGCATAGGTTTATAGTTTATAAAAGTACTAAACAAAAAACACGAAAATAACAAAATACCCAGTACTTCTGGTTATCATTATTATTCTATCCTATTGTATCTATTATTTTATTCTGTCCTAGGTAAGAACATTTTTAGAACCGCCAAAACTTTCTCATCTAAACCAGAAAACAGTTCTGTTCTTATCAGTTTCGTTGATTTCTTGTTTATTCACCTGCGGACTTACAACGCTAGAATCCGGATTTCGATACCTGTGGTGAGCAGAGCACAGATAGCCCATTGTGTAACTTTGTGATTAACTTCAAACAACAACAACAAGATACAACACGATAGTTTAGATGCTTAGCTATATCGCCCCCAGTGGCACAACGGTATGTCTGCGGACTTACAACGCTAGAATCCGGGTTTCGATACTCGTGGTGGGCAGAGCACAGATAGCCCATTGTGTAGCTTTGTGCTTTTTTTGAATAGTGTTTACAGTATGATCATTTTAAAATACAACACGGCCCCCCAGTGGCACAGCGGTATGTCTGCGGACTTACAACGCTAGAAACCGGGTTTCGATACGAGTGGTGGGCAGAGCACAGATAGCCCATTGTGTAACTTTGTGCCTAACTTCAAACAACAACAAGATACAACACGATAGTTTAGATGCTTAGTTATATCGCCCCCCAGTGGCACAGCGGTATGTCTGCGGACTTACAACGCTAGAATCCGGGTTTCGATACCCGTGATGGGCAGAGCACAGATAGCCCATTGTGTAGCTTTGTGCTTAAGTACAAACAAACCAGCTTAGTTATACAGTGTGGTCAACTGTTTCGCTTAGAAAATGTTGCCATTATCAATTTTCCAGGTGTTCAATCGCGAAACACTGCTGAACTTTGTTTGACAACTTTATTACTTAGTGATCCAGTATTCACAGCTGTTGCTACAAACACAGCTACGGTATGACTAACTTTGAGCTATTACCGTTTGTTTGTTGTTAAACACAAAGCTACACGTGAATGTTCAGTATAGTTTCAATATGAACTTTTTGTTTTTCATTCGACACATGTAGGTGTCACAATAGCTCAGTTAAAGTATTTACCTTAACAGTATAAAGCAATGGATTATGAGGGATTACTTTTAATTTAAAGAAAGTTAGGCGGAGGATTCTGATCCATATTTGTTGTTAAGCACAAAGCTACACAATAGGCTATCTGTACTGTGTCAACTGCAGGTATTAAAACCCGATTTTTGACGTTATAAGTAAGCCTTTAGAATTATCGTTGAGCCACAAGAGGACGGGCTGTTATTGAAATGAGTATAATGCTTAGTCTAAATGTCTTGTATTGTGCAGGATATACTATGTCAACAGATGTATTGATACGATCAAGAATACAACTTACTTGGGATTTGAAATTTGACAAACCATGCACATTTGAAATGTCAGTGGTGGAACAAACACTATCCTATTTATGTTTTCTGACGTGAGAAGGCTAAGGCCAAGCGGGATTCGAACATTGACCTGCATGATAGGTAAGGGTTCTAAACAACTAAATTATCTGGATCGAATATTAGTTCTGCCATTCATTAATCAGTAGATAAAGACTGAGATTATGAACAGAAGTGCAAGTTTAAACCTCGCTCAGTCTCATACTTTCTTCGAATCCCCGTCACACCAAACGTGCTCGCCCTTTCAGCTTGGGGCGTAATAATGTGGTGGACAATCTCACTATTCGTTGATAAAAGAGTAGTTTAAGCGTTGGCGGTGGGTGTTGATGACTAGCTGCCTTCCCTCTAGTCTTACACTGCTAAATTAGAGACGGCTAGCTCAGATAGCCCACGTGTAACTTTGCGCGAAATTCAAAACAAACAAACACATATTTTATTTTTTCGAAAAAATTACATAATAAAATATACATATTATGATAAATAATTACAATTTGTAACTTAACTGTGAAATAGTACCGTAGCTACATCAGCACAGTTTTAAACTAATACATTAAACAACGTCGTTATTAATGGGAATATGTTGTAGGAAGCGTAGAATAGGGTTTATTGGAATGTATGGAAGCCATGTTTGTTCTTCCAATAATATTTATACAATTACATGCAACAAGAATGAACTTAATAGTCTTGCAGTTAAATCACTTTAATTCTTTTAACAGCTCCTCATCTCACTACTTCGCATAAAATACATATGGAAATAATTATATAGCAAATCATAGCTGACTCATTAATCAACTTTTCAATTTTACAACTCAAATACGTAAATTAAAGTCACAATAAAGCTCAGGACCCTAGGGAATCTAATGCTTATAATGCTTGCTTATTATATCATTTTGTATACAGCGACAACAAAGTCTCATGGTTCTTTCAGTATAGTTTCACTATGAACCATTTCAAGTTCATTCTTCACATGTAGCTGTCACAATAGCTCAGTAAACATAACCGTTAAAGTATTTACCTTAACAGTATAAAGCAATGGATTATGAGGGATTAGTTTTAATTTAAATATGATTAGATGGAGGATTCTGATTCATATTTGTATTCTCTGTTGAAGACAATAGACCTCCGTGAGGACAAACTTTGTATTAACACTTCTAAAATTGTGCTAACGTCACCCTGGAGCTTAAAACGGGGTTTCTTTTTGTAATATTTTGTTGTGTGTGTGTATATATATATATATATATATATATACATATACAATAGACAAATGTATGCTTCTCTGTCACACTCTGCATCTTCTGAGCAGTTAATTGTAGACAAAATTTATGTATATCAAAATACATATTAAACTGTTAGTGGGGGAACAAACACTATCCTATTTAACTGTTGAAAGTTTTCTGAAGAATGGAAGGATAAGATAATAATATAATACCTAGTGTTGCAAGTTTTCTGAAGAATGGAAGAATAAGATAATAATATAATACCTAGTGTTGCAAGTTTTCTGAAGAATGGAAGGATAAGATAATAATATAATACCTAGTGTTGCAAGTTTTCTGAAGAATGGAAGGATAAGATAATAATAATATACCTAGTGTTGCAAGTTTTCTGAAGAAGGGGAGGATAAGATAATAATATTGTTACGACAGCGGAGGTCACGTGACGCTAGTAACACGTCATCTTCTCGAACGTTCACGTCCCTTTCTGAAATCTCGAGAGCCTACTAGATATGTGGTAGTCTTGTATATATAAACCGGTAAGAATTGACGGCAAGGAGGTAATGAGTAATTGACAGTTGAGTCGAGCACGTGAGACGTTCGTTGTGAATTATAGCGTTTGTTATAG
>NW_013667403.1:24938-43056 GCF_000517525.1 Limulus polyphemus
TAAACAAATAAAGAAAGGAATGTAATGGAGTATATATATTAAACACATAAAGAAAGGAATGTAATGGAGTATATATATTAAACACATAAAGAAAGGAATGTAATGGAGTATATATATTAAACACATAAAGAAACGAATGTAATGGAGTATATATATTAAACACATAAAGAAAGGAATTTAATGGAGTATATATATTAAACACATAAAGAAAGGAATGGAATGGAGTATATATTAAACACATAAATAGAAGAATGTATTGGAGTATATATTTGTTTTTGTTCATTTTTTTTTGCTTTTTTCATGTCGGTAATATATACATATATGATTTTATTGTACCATGTCAAATAAATTGATTTGAATTATATTGAATACATTCCATTTGACACTTCTAATAGAAATGACAGTCGTCAGAAAGTGCTTACTTCAGTCAGTAGCGGTCTTTTCTTGCGCTGAGTAAAATAACAAGGAATAGCCACACCTACGAAAAAAATCCACACGGCTACTGAGCGGTCTATTGTAATGGATGCACCCATTGTATCGAAATCCAAACATTTTTGCCAACAATGCATTTCAGTTACTTTCCTTTGTTAAAAAAAAACGCTATGCAATTTTCCTTATTGAAATAACACATGGAATGGCAAAAGACGGTTGTAAACGACCCACTTTAGACTCTGATCAAATGAGTTGGGTTCACTGCACATTTGATATTTATTCATCACTATTTGTAGAAAAATTACCGTTGAATTGTTACAACGAGCTTCTGCTGATATTACATAATTAAATTTTAATCCAAATTGTTCAGTCACATATCGGAAGTACTTTTAACATAGTAGTTAAAAGTTTTTTGGGAAGCAAGTAATATTAAGATAATTTTACATCATATATATATATTGTAGGATTGAGTATTTGATCGATCAAAAACAGTTGGTCAACTGGTCGGTCAAATGAGATCAAGTTCTGTTACATGTGGTCAAGTATATCATAGTAATTCCTTTACCAAGAAACAAAGTAAATACTCAACGTGTATTAAAAACTAAACGCTTTCATTTCTACTTTATATATTGTAAAATCGCTGAGGGTGTTGTAGTTCTTCTCTATTAGTTAGAAATTAAATATAAGTTCCTTTTTTACTGAAATTGCAGTTTCATGTTCAATAATACACATTGTTAAACTCTTTGTCGGTGTCACATCTGTAGGTGTTCTAAATGTCTATTTATTATTTATTTTTTTTTACTTATATCAAAACTTCAAGTTCAACATAGTTATCGAGCTAAAAATTACCTGGGCGGAAAAATCACACTTTACAATGCAGCATTTTAACCATCATTTTAGCTTTACGTTTCCTTTGTGAATTGCATATTTTATTGCCACTTGTTCCATATATTTATAGTTCACAATGGTTTCAAGAACACCACCTTCATCAGAAGAATGCTGGAACACGACTTCTTTTCTCTTATTAATTATCTAGAAACTGTCATAGGCTATGACGAAATTCCCAACTACAAAAATATTCAGTCTATTTCTTGTTTCACGTAGTACTGATCCCCAAAATAAGACTAGTTTCATTCAAAACACGCTGTTTTCAGGAAGAAGCAGAAAGAGTTTGTTGCTGTCGTTAAAATATGGAGAATGCACTGACTTATCCAATATCGGGTAAAATACTTTCATTGTACAACAGGTATGACATCCTATGTGGTTTCTTAGTTTGAAATTAGCCAAACATATGCTTACACGAAAATACAAGGCCTGGAACTTTTTTACTTCATTTTAATGTAAATATAGTACCTTGTTCCTTACATAGGAGTGGATAACAGTGATAAAATATTCGTAACATTAAATGAGCTTACGGTCTTTTCTGGAATTGTCTGACAGTTCTACAACAATGTACTCATACTCACCATCCATGAGAAAAAGGATTTTCTTGAAATTTTAGTTTATAAATGAGCTATCATCACAGCATTACATCACAGAGTAGATTTTATTGAAGTATTTCTTTGTAGACACAGTTATCAATGAAAGTGCCTTGCTCTTCTGTTGCAACACTCATGAGATTATCAATAAAGAAAAACAAATAATTTTTTAAGTTTGTTTATTGATTGTTTTATATTTGAAACTTACTCCTTTTTGTAATTCTTATTGGTTAAATCTGAAACATATCATTTATGTGGAAATTTCAAATGTTTTATTTATTGCTCAGTTATAAAAATACTGCCTAGTTATAAAAATATTACCCAGTGATGATCGGTGCAGTATTTTCCGAGATCCGAGTTTTGGATGTATACATCCATTATGATAAGATTACTCTCGGATTTTGTCTTACACTTATATCTCCAAAGCTTTGGACACTGGACTGACTATATTATGCTTCACCGTCATATTTAAAGTAGCATTAAATCATTACTATCTTTTTGTAGTTTTTACTTAAGCTTTCCCCTAATACATTCCATCTTTGCATAGTAGCAAATCGTATTCTCTTCTCTATGGATGTTTCCTTTAAAAATCATTATAAACGACAAATGATCTTCACAAACTAAATAAGGGTCAAATAATTAAATCTAACATACTATATTATTTTCTAGTGTGTGTTTTAGTGGATATGCTCTTATAGATAATAATGATTTCAATTGTCTATTAGTGTACGTAGGTGAAAGTGATAATTACATTACCATGTAAATATATATTTAGTAACATTTTTACAGAATTGTTTAGACTATCGGATAATGCAAGTACCTAAAGTAGTTTAACGAGTGTATAACTTATCATGGCATGTAGCTAGAGTGAACATTTACTCGAAGTCAAACACTGACAAGTACATAGGGTCAGCCTTATATACAGTATACCTTGTCCATATGGGTGTATTGTTTGTTGTTTTTTTTTAATTTCGCGCAAAGCTACACGAGGGGTATCTGCACTAGCCGTCCCTACCTTAGCAGTGTAAAACTAGAGGGAATGCAGCTAGTCAACCTACCACCAACTCTTGGGCTACTATTTACCAACGAATAGTGGGATTAACTGTAACCTTATAATGCCCCCGCGGCTGAAAGGGCAAGCATGTTTGGTGGGACAGGGATTCGAACCCGCAGATTGCGAGTCGAGCTCCATAACCATCTGGCCATGCCATATGGGTGTAAAATTAAATAGTATGTTACCTTTAATTTCAAATTTTATCTGAGGTCCGGACCTTGATGACCTCAGACTAGCTTGTCCATGATACAACGTAATCTGTATTGTAAACATGTCACTGATAAATGCTAAGAATCTTATTCAATGCCCTAGTATACAATATTATGTACAAGTTTTAACAGAATAACCGTTTCGTATTCCTTAAGGAAGCATAATGAGGCAACATCTCTTCTTGCACCTTACATCGGCAAAATGCAAAGTTACCCCACTGCTTATTCTGGGTTTACGATCATTTTTATGACTGTTTACAAGAAAATATTTCCAATTCAAAGGTTGCCAACTTCTTAGAATTATCAATAGTTTATCACTTACTTATATTCACAAGCTGCAGTAGCCTGTCTGATCACCTAAAAGAAACCTTTTCACACCAAAGATAAATAATTTATTAGGGCTGTGTACAAAGGTTGGTTTGTTAGCCAGGGATTCGAGGATAGTTCTAAACATTCAAAGGTTCTTCAGGCGGCATACAAGCAGCGGCAGATCCCCCCCCCCAATCTTTTTAACAGAAATCGTTTGATAAGTTTGAATAGTAATCCCACATCAAATGCCTCTCACGTGGAAAATTCGATCGTTGGATTTTTATAACGCCCGTTATTTAAACAGATGTTGTTTAAAACACACATAAATACACACCACCAAAACGTAATAAGTAGCACCTTCTTCCGTGTGTCGGAGCATATGGGGTGAGGTGTACGATTATGGTGAAGCATATGGGGTGAGGTATACGATTATGGTGAAGCATATGGGGAGAGGTATACGATTATGGTGAAGCATATGGGGTGAGGTATACGATTATGGTGAAGCATATGAGGTAAGGTATACGATTATGGTGAATCATTTGGGGTGAGGTATTTTAGGAGCAGCATTGCTTCAGAAACAGAAACTGAATGTCTAGTGTACAAGACCTGATAGCAGTGATATGCTGGTAAACAATGAAACAAAAATATATGCTAACATCAATAATCTACTCTTGAAAGATGAACAAAAATATAACTATAAATTCCCTCCCCCTCTCCCCAATGCGTATGTTTAATAATCGACAATATCATTAAAAAATTACATTGGTAATAACACTCTCTATTGTAACTTTTCGTTATAGTTAGAGGTCTATATTTGTTTTCTAATCAAACTGTTAGTGTTACTCTTCTCTGTGTTGCTGTTTATTCATTATCATGTTTACTTAGTATATTTAATTAATCAACGTTTTAATGTTAAAAATACTATGACCGTTAACCAGCTTGGAACGGTGACTGTTACATAAAGATTTGTTTTGTCTAAGTCAACTACAGTTCTTTTAACTGGCTACAATAGAATGTTTTTTCAACGCAAGCTAACTGTGTTTAAATATGTGTGCTTTCCAAAAATTACTGTTTTGTATAACGTATTTTTAAACTATACATAAATGTCTTATTTCATTTATACGCATACATGCAAAATAAAAGGGTTTTTCAACCAAATATAAAATAGTAATTATAATGACGTCATCATTAGATTACTAGGCAATTTTCTAATGTCAAAGGTTCGAACTTTCTTTCGATAATGGATTCCGGACTTTTTATTTATATGTATTGCAAAGCTACTAAGGCTGTCTGCCGCTGTGTCTAATTTTGAACTACTGACCAGAGCTAGAGTAGCCAGTGAGTAACGCCCTGCCACCCACTGTCCACGCTGATTGAGCTTTGTAAGTTAAAAAGAGTAAATTGTATCATTTAAAGCGAATTTAACCTGGATAAGAGGCAGTTGATATGTTATTACAATGTGGAAGCTGAAGCAATTTAAATACTAATAGTAAACCACTTGTATAAAATAAACTACTTTAAATCATTGATGTAATTCCTCGAATTTCACATCGTATAAGAGCATGTTCGTGTCTTAAATGTAAACGATATTTCAGATTGGGTAACTTTGTTAGGGTTTTGTTCTCTACATGTTGGCATTAGTAAAATTATTTCATTACAGTATTAGGCCTAACCTCGCAAACGTTTAATAGTTAAGTTTAGTTTGAATTTCTCACAAAGCTACACGAGGGCTACCTGCGCTATCTGTCTCTAATTTAGCAGTGAAAGACTAGAGGGAAGGCAACTAGCTTCTCATCACCACCTACCGCCAACTCTTGAGTTACTATTTTACTATTTGTCGGTATTGACCGTCACATTATAACACTCCCACTGCTGAAAGGGCGAGCATGTTTGGTGGGACAAGGATTCGAACTCACGACCCTCAGATTTCAAGTCGAGCACCTTAACCATTAACAGTTAAAAAACATCTAATGAGCATCTAGACAACTCCAGTTTCTTGTACCCACCATAATAAATGTTTGAAACAAAGATAAATGGTTTTAGTAATGCAAATTTAAGATGGAGTGAATATAAAACGGAGCTGAATGAGATCAAGTAAGCAAGTAGCTGGATCCACGTTCCAAAGGGATTGAAATGACATTATCAATACGTCTCACGAAAAGCTTTTAAGTGTTTCCATTCATACCGAAAGACAGCAGGGTTAATAAACTCATAACCAACTTATGTGGAAATCCTGGGCATCGCAAGAGACAGATCAGATGATCCGTGTCGGATTACTAAAGATACATGTTATTTATTTTACAAAAACAATGGTATTGCATTCTACACATAAAGACATAAGGTTTTTCTCGACATAAGGTTTATTTACAATAAATACACATTTTAGAAAATTGCTTTGTACATGAACTTTTCTGGGGTTACTTCATGTTAAATTGGTTTAGAAGATTATGTAATTAAAACAATTCCCTACCTAGAATTTAATTAACCTTGAACAAACTTTTTGAACTCTAAAAACTAACTAAAACAGCTTAGCTCAATAAGTATGTTGCCCCCCCCCCCAGTGGCACAGCGGTATGTCTGCGGACTTACAACGCTAGAATCCGGATTTCGATACCCATGGTGGGCAGAGCACAGATAGCCCATTGTATAACTTTGTGCTTAATTACAAACAAACAAACTCCATAAGTATAACTAACTTCATTATACATAATTTTGGGTGACTTTCTGCAGCCTATTTTAAATCTTTAATTGGCAAATTTTAAAGAAGTGATCACACACACTTATGAAACAAATAAAAAGATTGTGTTATCGTAGGAAACCCATATATCATGTATATCTATAACTTCAGGCAATAGGTACTGCAAGCTACCACTGTTATCATTAATGGTATATACACAAGGAAGTAAACATTAAAACACATTGCACCGAAAAATGAGAAAGATACATGTGACGAAGGGTTTGAAGTAATAACTGTATCGCGAAAACAACTTCTAAGCCCACGGGTTACGGGACCATTGTATAGTTCAGAATCTTTACGACAAGCAAACGAGGAAGGTGAATCATTTAGAAAAGCTTGCGTTTTCATTATGAACAAATCATCAGAAAAAAAAAGAAGTCAGTAGGAGAGAGGCTTCCTTCCGAATGACTGTTCATTCACACAATCTGGAGGAAGATCTGGTTTTCAAATGAAGTTTCTATGCAAGAAGTGAACCGGTGAACACAAATGTTGCACAGTCACAAGTTTATCTACACTTGACTCCAAACTATAGGGTTAAAAGAACCAAAGAGTCAAGATATTCACGCAGGATAAGAGAATAAAAGTTAGCATCAGAAAAGAAACTCATAACTCACTTCGAAAAGTGGACTTTCCATCATCAGGGGATAGCATTTACCCCTGCTGAAGAATAACCAAAAAGGATAGGGTGAAATTTCTATAAATATGTAATAAGTAGGCATAAAGTGACACTCGTTTTAGACACTATTATTTTTAGCTATGGTTATTACATATTTAAAGAAATATGTAATAAGTAGGCATACAGTGACATTCGTTTTAGACACTATTATTTTAGCTATGGTTATTACATATTTAAAGATATATGTAATAAGTAGGCATACAGTGACATTCGTTTTAGACACTATTATTTTTAGCTATGGTTATTACATATTTATAGAAATATGTAATAAGTAGGCATACAGTGACATTTGTTTTAGACACTGTTATTTTTAGTTATGGTTATTTAGAACCTTATTATTTTTGGCTCATGTTAAAAGATATAAATATTCTAGGTTTTTTTTTGGTCAAAGATTGAAAAATATCATTCAAGTATGTACGACATGATATGCATTTGTGTACTTGTTTCATAGTCTAAATTTTATTTACTTTACTGGTGTTAAAATGATATTCGTTATTTTCAGAAAAACCATTTTTTTTTACCTAATTAGCTTATATTTTTAGTTGAAATGGGGTGCATTTGATAAGAATCTCTAAATATGTAGCAGCATGTACGAATTGAGAAAGAGCGGCTGTTCAACAAACAGGTCTGTAATAATGCCTGCACAAGAAGCTATTATTTACATCATGAAAACTAATTTTTAATTTAAGAATATTGTAACGTAAAAAATATATGTAAATGCTAAACAAGTCGAAGAATGTTAAAATAAGAAAGTTCGTGGTTATAGTTCGATATCTAAGAATTACTGAATTAATTGATTTCCTTGCTTCAGTTATTTCCGAAAAAAATTATTTAAAAAAGTACCGCAAATTTCGGAGATGATACTATTGAATAAAATACTCTTTTTGTTTGTTTAATAATTCCATGATTATCCCAATCAACAGATGAGGACCTGGAGGAGCTGATTGTGGAGATAATCCGTGCTAACAATAGAGGAGTATCGGCTGCTAATAATGTTACAATGGAACCAAACTGGAGTTTTGGACAATCTTTTTTTTTCTCTGGAACTGTAGTAACAACGATAGGTAAGTCGCAGCTTGATAATTTAGTCCAAAATCAAATGTAGTCGAGGTTTCAGTTTTGTTTTCGCAATGAAATAAATTCTGGTTGGTTTGAACCTCTGACTTTAAAAAATTGTTTATATAACCTATAATAGAATATGATTAAAAGCTCAATTTTATTTTCATAATTAAATAAATTTAAAATTTCACCGCATTATAAACTGAGTTTGATCTCGGTGTTTGCACCATTGGTAGGCATTTCATGCTATTGTACGCTACGATGAATGTCTACCTTTCTAAAAGTACGAACTTATTGTTTGACCATATTTATCAGAAATAAATAACTATAATTTTCGTTCATGAATGACACTGAAGGCTTAGTAATTGACTGTTTTTATTCAAATCGCATAGTTCTAGAAAAGGGAAAAAGCTCTAAAACTAAGCGTGACTTCAATTATGGCATCTTTCAAAGACAAAGTATGAGTTTTAATTTTGTTATTATTTGTAATTAAGCATAATATCTTAAAGAAAAATGTCTATTGCATGATACTTACCCCACCTACACATATGAGAGACTATCCGAATATGTTTCATGGACATCATATTTTTCTGTCTATTTCTAAAAGGCTTAAGTAATTATCACATATTTCGATGAAACCAATTTAACCAGAAAATTTGTATTCACTTTTATTACTGGTTTAAAACATTATTATACTACCACTCATAGTTGTTTTTCTGCTCACACTGTTAATATATGTTTAATTATTCTATAGACTACATCCTCCATACCAATCACTGTGGGCCGGGTATGGCTAATTGACTAGTGGATCGGAGGTTTCGTAATTCACTGTTAAGATATGTTTAACTATTTTGTAGACTACATCTTCCATACCATTCACTGTGGGCCGGGTATAGCTAGCGACTAGTGGATCTGAGGTTTCGTAATTCACTGTTAAGATATGTTTAACTATTCTGTAGACTACATCTTCCATGCCATTCACTGTGGGCCGGGTATGGCTAGCGACTAATGGATCTGAGGTTTCGTAATTTGCATCCCGTTGCTATAAAAGTGACAGTCAAATCCTACTGTTTGGTTAATGTAGCCCGAGAGTTGGTGGTGAGTGCTGTTGGCTAGTTCCATTCCCTCTAGTAAATCAGCTCAAAATTATGGAGGGCTAGGTTTGGCGCTGTTAGTACTGATGTAGCATTGCGCGAATATCCAAAACAAACCAAATCAATGATTTTATGAAATTTCCGCAGCATTCTTCGACATACGATCTTATACTATAAAGATACGAAAAGTAACTTATAATATTTGTTCATGTAACGGATATATATACATGTATAAAAATATTAAGAAATGAATTGAATTTTATCCAGGTTACGGCCATGTAACTCCACTATCTAAAGGAGGAAAAATGTTCTGTGTCCTTTACGGATTATTGGGTATTCCACTGACTTTAATCTTACTGACAGCCTATGTAGAACGTCTGATGATTCCAACCACGTGGATTCTCCACTTCTTAAACTCCAAACTCGGGCACCTTTACCAACCTTTTAATATTAGGATGTTACATTTCTCTATTATTGCGGTAAGTAGCAGAACAGAATAGTGTTTTAATCCACATTTTTAATATCACTGTTGTTCTGGTAAGTGTAGCAGAATAAACCGAACTTCTAGTTGACACCGTCCATGCATTTGGTAAGAGGATGTTACATTTCTCAACTGCTACTGTTGGTAGTGGAACAAACAAGAGCTGTAACTCATAATTTCCAGACTTAATCAAGATGTTATATTCCCTTATTACTCATATGAGAAGTAGACCATTCGTTCTGAGTATTTAGTACGAAGATTTTCCGCTTCTAAGCGGTGACAATAGGACGTTGACCATATACACCAACCTTTTAATATATGAATGTTACATTTCTTTATTGTTAGTAGTTGAACAAACAAATGTTTTAGCTGTCAATTATAAGGATGCTACATTTCTATTTTGTGAATAACAGAACAAACAAAGTTGAAATGGGCAGCTACAACCCATTTCAGCGTAACACTTGTGGAGAAAGTCTTGGAGGGCTTGTAAACAAAGATCAGTTGTAAAGGATGACGTTTCGAAATACTGCTGTCTTTCGTCTTTAGGTCATTTTGCACCGGTTTTTGCAGGGTTTATGTGATATCAGGGAGGAGTAAAGTGAGTATAACGTGACTGATTGATGATTCTTGTAACATGGTTGGTGGAACGAGTGATGATTTAACCAATGGTAGCCACAAAATGCTGGTTTGCAGGTCTGGTCTTCGTTGAACAATGATTTCGTTGTTTTTACATAGAAATAATTTTTGATATTTCTAGTTTTCTATAATTTATCTGAGTCGGTGTATCTGAAGCTGTCACAGTTTATTTTATGCCCATTCAACATGGTTTGTTCTGTGTTTTCATCATTCATATTTAGTCTTTATGTCCTTTATTCTTGTCCCAGAGTGTTTTCCATTTCCTTCGATGGAGTTTGTCGTCAGTTGTTCTTTGTTTAGTATTAATTTTAAACAGAGCAGTGTTGTTTGAGATTTCCAGTGGATATCAGTTTTGAACTTTGTGTACATATTTGATCTTCCCACTTAGGTCTTTGCATATACAAAAGGTAAATAGTGCTGAACTTGTTTTTCATGTCTGTTGTACCAGTTTGCATTTTTATGTTCTTCGACTTATTGTTGAAGAAACTAAAAGAGTGCCCGTTCCGTTTAAAGTGCTGTACAATATGTCGGCGTTCGGTTTTGATGAAATGTTCGTCGCAGATGTTTCAGCTCTATTGTTCAAGCACTTAACAATACTGAAGATGGGTAGTAAGCCTGTAAGTATCTATCAGTATGAGTTTGGTGTCCTGTATATGGTGAGTTTGTCATAGTTAGTTATATATTAGTAAAGTAGAAAGGGTTTATGTCGTATTCTGACTTCTTAAGCAAAGTTGTTTATGTAACTGTTATGACTTTGAAACCGCCTCACTCATAGGTTATGTTACCAATATAACTTAAAAATTGGGGGGGGGGCATGTTTTGTTACTGGGAAATTTGTTAGTACGAGTGGAACCACCTTTGGTAAATATATTCCGGAAGAAATGTCCACTCTTTTTGTAGATGAACTTCAAGTAAGATATTGAGATCTGTCATTCCACCCACCCCGAACAACAGGTGGCGTTTCAAAACCTCCCATTGTGACTTGTTTCAGATTGGGTTTTCTGCTTAACGTAGTATCGGAATGTTTCTTGGCGCATTACCATCTTGAAATCGATATCATCCTGTCCGTCAAAGACGCCCCCAGAGGCTCAAAGATAAGTCTGTGTAGTTATGATGCTCAATCGTGATTCGTGGTAGGCAGAACACAGATAGCTCACTGTAGAGCTTTGCGCTTAACAACAACTAAATCATCAAATACAGTGCAACGTTGTCTAGAATACCAAAATACAACAAAGCATTTGTGTCTTCCTTAACTTTCACTAGTGAATCAAGACCAGAGCAGCAAAGGGAAAGGGGCTATACATTTATGCTTTCCTCATCTACTTTTTAGGGTTGAGATAACACAGAAAACGTGAGAGCTGACACCTTACATTCATGGCCCTGATGAACTGCTTATGGGCTGCAGTTCTTCCTTGAAATATAGCAGCATGAGTTCATATTCATGCTTCAACTATCATTAGAGTTGTAAATGGTGAATTATCTGTCAAAGACGCTGTATCACTTGCTTAGCATGTTTCAGAGCTCGCTTGGTAGAATTGCCAGTGCCTTCAATGATGCAGTGTACGTATTACACATGTGGTACGGATTAGTTTCTTATCAACTGATAGTTATGCATATACACTGTCGCTTTTAAGCGCAGGGTTGAAGAGTACATGGAATTCACCCAGATCTTTTTTGAAACCTACATTTGTTGAACCCTTTAAATGACATCATTTCTTACAGTCTCTCATAAATATTAAGAGTTCGCACAAAAGCGAAACAAGTGCCAGAAATTACATTTATCAACCTATTTTTTGTTCATCTTTGTTATAATTATGATGTTGAAAATGATGGGTATTGTAATATAAAAAAAGATACTACAATTGATGATGGAAAACGTCTGATATAAAATTTTGGAAGCCGAAGATAGTGAATGATTTAACATGCTTCAGTTAGTTGTATCAGTATAAACTTTGTTACATAGCAAATCAACCCATTATTGTTGACCGTTCACTAAATAACATCAAGTTTCGCTTCAGAAATATGATATATTTTTAGGATTAAACTATTTAAGTCTATCTTCTGTGGTTAAAAGTGCCGGACTATTGTCTGCGGATATAATGTTCGCGTCCTGTTGCCGCCAAAACGAAAATCACACTCTGCACTTGAGAGTCGTGGATGCGTTATAAGGGTAACGGTTAAATCCAATTAATTGGCCTGATAAAAGTTGACTCTAGGTGCTGTTGGCTAGCTGCTTCCCTCGTTTAACTTTCCGTGAAACTCAACAAACAAAATAGTTTTTTCGAATTCTGCACAAAGCTACTAAGAAGGTTATCTGCGCTAGCCGTCCCTAATTTTGAAGTGATAGATTATAGGGAAGGCGGCTGGTCAAAATCATCCGCCTTTAATCATTGGGGTGCTTTTTACTGACGAATAGTGGAATTGGCCATCGCATTATAATGCACACACGACTGAAAAGAGCGAGTATGTTCGAAGGCTGGTTTCGTTCCCACGACCTGCAAATTGCAAGCGTAGTGCTATAACAAACTAGATGTACGTGCGCAAGGTCCCCAAAATTGTTCTGTTTCAAGAGTAAATAAAACCAAATGTTTTTATTTCTTACTTTTGAAGTTCATATATCATGCTGTGTTGTAGCCTAAAGAATGTATAATTCTTCTCGTGATTCATGGCATGCTCACGTTTTGCTGACGTCACGACAGTACAAAATGCAACTTTAAGTGTCCCTTATGTAACATCATTTTAGCGTCTACTGACTGGCTGACAAACAACTTACTACTGTATAATGGTGCGAGTGGTTAAAACAGGTGATCCCTCCAGGCGGTCTTCAGCCCACTTTCGGGGAAATTATGTATGCCTATCTTCTGTATGATGTACACTTATAAGTATTATTGTTATTGGCATTTCTACTTTTACAAGACCAATAAACATTTTCAGTTGTGTCAGGCTAAGAATCAATAATGACATTTATCGGAAATATGAAATATCCTTTTTTTGTTTGTAAAGTTTGCATCTTTTGCAAATACAGTAAACAGTGGATACTGACAGCTATAGTGAACAACTCATACGACATTAAATGTTAAGCAATTCTGAAATATCAGTAGGATTTTGATAGTCCACTTGTTATTTCGAATGATGAAGAAAGTAGCAAATGATGATTTAAAATAATTTTAATCGTTGTATTGTGATACGCCTTTGAAATATGGACACTTGAAAAGTAACATTGTGTTTTTTTTTCTTTTCTTAATATTCTATTTTGCCAAAAGTAAATATTTCCTTTTAATTTTCTTGAAATGGCCTCTAGGCAGCAATACTGGCTTTTTTCTTCCTGATTCCTGCCGCTATTTTCTCTTACTTGGAACCTGACTGGGACTATCTGGATTCCATCTACTACTGCTTTATTTCTTTGACGACCATTGGGCTTGGGGATTACATACCTGCAGATAATATAAACCAGAAAATGAGGCCGCTGTACAAAGTCTGTGCCACATGTATGTGATGTTTTAGTATGGGTTTTAAAGAATAAGATAATGTATGATATTTAAAATGTTAACACTATCTATTTTATCCAGCAAAAAATGTTATACAAATTAACAAGTATTATTTACACAATTTCAGAACTGAAATTTGTTAGAGTAAAATATAGGAGGGATAGAATGCTTTAAAAATGAAACGTATAGAAACATAATTGATCATTGGATATACGAGTTCAAAATTTGCTAAATACTATTGTATAATGATATTTAAACGCACAGTCTACATTCTTATGTTTCAACAATTTTACATCATAACGTGTAGTAATGTTTCAATAATATTGGTGTAAAAACCACAAACCATGTGATGTATCGGTAAACTGATTTTACCTCAAAGCTCACGTAGAGAACAGGTATACATAATATTGATGCCAAATTACATTTTACAAGCAGGATATTCTACGCTAATTTGTTAGGAATTAATCACACTATCATTCACATTTCAAACTTGACGTAACTTAAAGAACAAAAATGTAGATTTACCGTATGTTATTGTTGAGCAGCTCTTAATTAGCATGACTGAAATGTTCAACAATTACTTTTCGCGGTGGGCGATATAAGTAGTTCAGAGCTTTGGCTCTGAGTGAAACCAAGAGTGCAACACAATTAGCCTTTTTAAAGTCCATGAAATAATTTAAATTGACAGATTAACTTAAACTTTTCCCGTCACTGAGGACGGATACTTTTGCCTGTTACCTTATATAGTTATATACGTTAGGAAATTTAATATTTCATGTTTATAGGTATTTTCTGCTGTTATATTATTTTATATAATGAACTAGCTGGAGTACCCGTCCGTTGGACGGGTGAAATAAAAACTCGTTTGTAACAAAGTACAGGAAATGATGTTTCTATTTTTTCTTAACATAATAAACATTAAAAGTGCAATAAAAATACATAAAGATACCAATATTGAAAAGAAAGATTTATATTAATATGAAATTAGATGGGGTCCAACCCCCAATTCATGACCTTCCTCATAGCATTCTGTATCACTGTGTCAAGTTTGGTGCTGATTGATCAAGAAATATCGAAACGAATAAGGAACAGATACACACACGTATTGGCGTTTATTCATATAGATAAAAATCTAGTGTCTGCTCTTAGGAAAGTTAATATTTCACGTTTAGAGAGATCGTCTTCTGTTAGATAATTTTATGTATTAAGTCTAGAGGGATTTTTAATAAAGTTCTTTTTTTTTCTTCTAGTCTATCTTTTGATTGGATTGGCATTCATGATGCTCTTCTTGTCGGTCCTGTATGACATCCCCCAGCTGAACTTTAGTTTGTTTTTCTTGCTGAAAAGTGATCAGGTGGCTGGCGATCCAGAGAAGATGAGACTAGCCACAGAAACAGGAGGTCCTAAATATACTCAACAAATTGACGAACCTACGACCAGGCACATCAAAGCTGTACCCCGTATGGATTCCTCGTCACCAGAGGACAATCCTTGACTTAGCTACGCTGTTATTCGATTGCAGAACGATATTAACCGTAAAATTATGCATTTTGAAAAGCTAAGATACAGTTTGTTATGAAATATTTATTTTACACCGTGGTATTTATACTTATGTGAATATTTTAATGTGATTTTTTTCTTTACTGCTGTTATATTGTTGCTCTTTTGCACTCAATCATATAAAGTATTGTTGTTCTCAGATTATAATATATTGTGGTTCTCAAATATAGTATATTGTGGTTCTCAGATTATAATATATTGTGGTTCTCAAATATAGTATATTGTGGTTCTCAAATTATAATATATTGTGGTTCTCAGAGTATACTATGTTGTGGTTCTCAGAGTATTTTTTCCTAAAACTCTGGATCCAGCAATATATTAAACGAATCAGATCAGTACATTTAGATTATAATCAAAAGCTAACAACAGTGTAACTGTCTATGTTTGTTGTTTCTTATATGCTATTTGGTCTAGAGATTTTCACAGGACTTTATTGATGTTTGTGTTGTGCTATATCCTTAAAAGTGTGCATAGTTCCCATAAGTTTGAATAAATGCGAATTTTTATTTTAAAGATAAACATGTTTCAATTAAAGCATAAAACACTTGATCTAAAAATTGTATTCAAACTTAGGGAAATTAACAATATACCAACAAAACACAAATAATTATTGTTTAAAAGTTGAAATTTAGTGAAACATTGGAAAGCAATAGGCCTAACATTTGTGCTATAAGTGACGCAAAATTCACATGGGTTTTTTGTTCCTGTTCATCATAGTTTGTTCATTTCAGATGTGTAAAACCAGCATTTCAGATCTATCTTTTGTCTCCCATACATCACTTCCCCTAGAAGGCTTTCGTTCAATACCGGAACTCGTTAGGAGGGTTGGGCGAAAAGTGACAAAAAGTTTTTGTGAAATGCTATTTATAAACACATTATAAAAGTTACTGTTTAAACGCCGAAAGCTAGCCAACCATTGGAAACAAATAGGCCTAACATTTGTGACAAAAATCACGTAAACTATAGATGATTTTATTTTATTTATTTATTTTGTTCTGTGGAACACGAGTCTGATACAGTGAAACCCCAATTTTATGCGAATTCGTATATAACGCGATGGGTCATTAACTGTTTCGACATGGGCTCGGTCCCTGGGACCGACCTCGTAACCGTCACCGCGTTATAGTTTACATACTAATAACTTTTAATATTTTAAATGTATCTTTACAAAACCACGATTTAGCGCGACCCCGCTTGTTTCGCGATGATGGACCTCAACGATCGCGTTATAACAGGGCTACACTGTATTTGAATAAGTACAATAATAGTTCAAGTTAAAATAACACAATAACTGTGGTCTAACAAAAGAGAATAAACAAATGTGTTGGCTGGTGCACAGTCTTTGAGAATAATTTCATACAATCTACATACACAATAATACCATTATATTAAGTCATTTCATATCATAAATTAAGATTCAAACACTCCATAAGAACAGTATTTAAGAAATGAATTCAAATGAAGAGCGTTTCTACCACGTGTTATTCATGAAGGTTCTAACCGAAACTCTTGATGAAAATATCTCTTCACAACAATGCATTTAAGTAAATACAATTTTGAGCTGAAAACCGCACTTCCTTTAGACCGGTTGAAAACAAAAAACAAACTTGTATATCTTGAGTATGGAAGCAAGTTATGCTGATATAATAGTAAGTTGGCAGACAATAATTTATAAGCAGAATAACATGATTTATGTTTGGGGGAACGTACTACATGTTTCGACAGAACATTTTCTACTTCACTACAACATTCAGTAGTATTATTTAAGTTTAGACAAGTCTTTGTCACGTTAATTTACAATACAGCATTTTTTATAGTGTATGGCGTATATAACAATTGTTTACTTATGTGTCTAGAAACGGTTACCTCTTCATAAGAAATAGAAATGCACTTGTAATTACTAATAGGGTAATCAAATGTCTCTGCTTTTAGTAGTTTGTCGTCCCGATATCCAGAGAACAGTTCTCGGAAATAATTAAACGTCTCGGTTCTATGATAAAGACATCAAACTGTCAGTCACATCGAATCACGAAGGTAATAGGCCTACTTAACTTGTTCATTGTCGCCAAACTCTCTCGAATGTGTTAAAGCAGAGCTCATCGTCAAAACGCACTTTACACAGTCATGAAATGAATTTTATGACTATTTAATAATAATTAAAAAACAAACATACAGAACTTCTATGTTCCAATCATTCTTCACAAAACTATGTCTAAAAAGTTTCAAAGTGATACTAAAAACCTAAAGGTAGTATGTTTGAAAATCTTATGGATTCTTAAATACAGGAATCCCTCGATTAGTGCGGTTAATGTGTTCTTTAAAAAAGCCGCACTAATCGAATATAATAACTTATGGGAAATCATGTAATTCGTACCTCAATTTTCATCCTCATTCACAATTAATTTCTATTTTGCGTATTTTTTAATCAAATTATAGGTATATAAGAAAATACGAAAAAAATGCAATGAATTAAAATTTATTTGTCTGATTTTTTTATGAAAAACTTATTTAGAGTGGCTTGTCGCATCGTATTCTTCTGTTCTTCGTATATTTGGCGGTACTGAGAAATTGCCTCATCAATTTTTCTGCAAATTTGACGGCTTCTATCTTCATCAGGGTCTGTTTCTAAACATTTTCCCTTAAATTCTTCAATAACCGTGAAAAGTTCTTCTAATTCCTTCTTCGTCATCTTCTTATGCTGGCGGGTAGGTAAGATTTGTTCACATTCATCAATGTCTTCATATGCTCTCTGAGTGTCCAAATTTATAAGGTCCTTATTGGTTAGTTCTTCTGAATGAGCTTCTAGCAATTCTTGCACATTTTCATCGTCAATCTCAGCGAAGCCAAGTTCTTTTCCAATATGAGTAATTTCTATAATGACCTCTTCTATATCTTTTGAAAAGCC
>NW_013667403.1:44056-58864 GCF_000517525.1 Limulus polyphemus
GCACAAATGGTTTGAGTAGTTAGGCTAATAGCAGACAACTAATTACTTAGATGATGTAATAATTAGAGTGTCCACCCCGAGGCAATTACGTTTTTACCCCGGGGAACGGGTTCCCCGTGAAAAATTTAACCCGGGGTTCAGCCCAGGGTAAAAAATATTTGAAATAAAAGATACTTGATTAAGATTTTTATTGATTTATAAATCGTATTTAAAAAAATATCGAACAAATAACAAGGCTGACAAAGGTTTATCACATTTTTGTTCAAGCTTGTCGTAAAAGTAAACAGATCTGGAAAATCTCACAGTATAAAAAAACACATGTTACAGAATTTAAGTCTAATCGAATACTCATATGTCACTTTCAAAATACCTCTATAAGACGTCATTTTTATTAAGTTTAAAGCATTATAATAAAAAGATTCTTTAGTGAGCTCAAATCTATGTGAATTAGGGCGATTAAAGAAAATTAAAAAAAAGCGATTAAACTCGTAGCCAACGATTTCTTCAGATCTTTCTTCTCCCAAAATGTTTCTCTTTCATTTTCCAAATTCCTTTCACCAGCCCTAGCAAAGGTTTTACCCTTTTTCACTGACTTATATTTTAAATCTATGGTGCGTTTCCTATAAACAACGACGATCATCATGATGACGATGATTTTGATGAGGACGATGGTTTTTATGAATTATTGTTATGAAAAAGATATTTGTTTAGTAAAATAGTAAAGATTTGCCCCGGGGTATTTCAAGTATTTTACTCCTGGGCAAGGGGTGAAAAAATCGCTAAAATACCCCGGGGTGACGGGGTCGGAGTCCCCGGGGTGGACACTCTAGTAATAACTTGACAAGTAAAATAGTTACCCATTTTCTATTAATTTCGGTGCCTAAAACTTACTTTTCAATTACTATGGTTAAAATGAAATGTGTGTTACCGCACTAATCGAATATTGGTTATAAAAAAATTTAAGCGCATTAATCGAGGAATCCCTGTATATCCAGATATGAAGTAGTATATTTTAAGTTGAGGTGGATAAATGACTAAAGATTTTTTGGATGTGTTTTTGCTCATTTGTTCTGTAGATGGAAATTATTTCAAAAGCAATGCCATTGTTAATATATTTAGAAATATTGTGGAACAGTTCGATAAATGCAAAGTAAGTTAAGTTATCTTAAATTTGTAATAACCATTTTGAAGTTAAGGAGTAAGTGCTGAGCTGTTCCGGTTTGGAAATGTGGTCACCTTAAATTCTAAGAATTTATGAGTGAGATGTTCTTTTATTCATTAAAATGGGAAAAGATGGACTAGTCATATTACTTCATAAATATATTTACATATTGTTTGAGATAAGTTTCTTCCTGAATAAATAATATCTTCATTGCCTTAAAATTTTAAATGCATGATAAAATTGGTTTCAGCACATACTCGTTTACTGATTTTATTATTTATATTTTTAAAAAGAAGTATAATAAGTATAACATCCAGAAATATACGCTTAATAACATTACTTTTGTATGAAATGCAGGAATCGTTTAAAAGCTTTTCCAATGAAAACAATAATATCCAAATTTTCTAACAAGGCCTGCTACGTACAAAAAAGTGTTTTTGCAAATTTCGTATCACCAAACTGACTATGTAAAAATTATGTTCTTTAAAACAGAAGAAACTTTCTGTAAGTTAAATGACTATGGTATCGGTGTTGTCTTTATGTGCTGTAGAAAGTAAAAAAGAAAAAAGAAAATTGCTTATTTGGTTTTTCTTGGAGTTTTTGTATTTGTGTTTTCTCCATTCAGTAAAAAAAAAAATTACCCTTTTACCACCTAACGTTCCCATATGGGAGAACTGTAAAATCTGAGGGTAAAATAAAACTTGCTTTATTTTATAAAACGTTTATCATATGCATTTCAATGTAGAAGGGCTAAGAAATCTGAAAATCAGTTTTAGACAGATTTAGTTAACTTAATTTTTAGTTATTTAAAAAGTTGTAATTTTTGTATTGCTCACAATATAGAATTAAATATTAAAATGTAACCAAATATAACATTTGCAAGTCACATTTTCTGGTGAAAAACATCAATAAGGGATTATTTCACAACTTGATGTGAAAAATCTATCTTTAGAAAGGTTCATTATTGTGTTGCGTTATGTGAAATACGATGATCCCACAGAAGATCATCTTTGTAATTTCAAAAGGAGAAAATTAAATTTATTTAGAGACTGATAACGTATCATGAGTTAATATGATATCTTCTCTGAAAGTGTTGTAAAATATCTACTTCTTTCTTGGGTCAACCTGTAAAAGGTTAATAAAAAACAAGCCAAAAACGCCTTGATAGAAGTTAAAATTTATTATATCATTCTTCTTATATATACACACAAAAGTACCAGTCTCCAGTGACGGGAGACGTTTAAGTTAATCTTCAATTTAAATTATTTCATGAACTTTAAAAATGTTAATTGTATTGCACTCTTGGTTTTACTCAGAGCCAAAGCTCTGAGCTACTTTATTATTAATAATATCTTTATTTATATCTATTAATGTCTTTATTTTCAGGTTGTTACAGGTTTTGTACTACTCTGCATATGTGATATATTTTCATATACAACAGGGTACAATGAACGAAATAACGAGGACAGACCAATATTTCGAAAAATGTCCGCCTTTAGTACTGGAGTTTGCTTTATCATTCTTATTGGTATTCAACTTTTTTCATCCTGTTTCTATAATAATAATTTTGACATAATTTTTCAAAAGATTAGAAAGTTTTAATTACGAGTAACAATAACTCTGGAATAATTAGGAATATACTTGAAAATGTTATTGGTTTATGTCTCTAATGTAACATTACACATACTACTGTTTATATCATATAACAACCTGAATGAATATTAGGCCTACATGTGTAGTTGCTTTCATGTTGAAATTTTGGAATATCGGACTGTAACCGAAACAACTTATTTCTAAATTATTGTACCTGAAGTTAGGATTTTCTCCAGCTTTACATATATTTTATCATATTTGACAGTTATTTAATATAATCATGAAGAAAAAAGTTGATATTTTCATTTCTACACAACTGCAAAGAGGTTTGCAAATAAAATATCCTACTTGTCGATTTTTTTTAGAATTTTTCTGTACATCCTAAAGAGTGACTTTATTTTTTTAATAAGAATCTATCTTCCCTTGAGAATATATCCATTTCTTGATTTTCAAGCGTTTCCCTTAGTTTTGTATAGGCCTTGGTTGAAACCTTGCTATAGTGACACAGCAACTAATTTATTCATTTACTAACAGAACACAGCTTTGAAAACAGCTATAAAGAAAGCTTAAATATGATTGGATAGAGCAAGAATTAGACTACACGTATTAATAGATTGAATATAAAGGTTTAAGATTTGTTCATAGTTTACGTAAACGTGTCTTTCATTGTGAATTATGAAAGCTTGTGTTAAATTATATCCGTTTGAAAGCTACAGAAATGTTATTCAATGAGAAGACATCAGAGAACCTGTGATAACGTAGGTAAGCTTATACAGTTTAGAGATGGGTTGAACGGGTAACAAAGAAAACTATTACGAGTTTAACACAGTAACAAGTGTACAATGTTTGGAGTTTTTATCATCATCAGGTTTAAGAAATTTACCAAGACACAGGAATATATTAGATGTACTTTCGCAGGGTACCCGAAATGTTACTGCTTAAAGAGCAAATCAAACTAAAATTAAGAGTAACAAGTATTTTTATTTCTTGCTTTTCAAGCTAATATGTTATGCTATGTTGTAACCTACAGGGTGCATAATTCTTCTCGTGATTCATGGCATGCGCACGTTTAACTGACGTCACGATAGCACAAATTGCAACGTTAGCGTCCCTTATGTGACTTTATTTTAGTGTCTACTGACTGACTGACAGACCACACACTACTGTATAGTGGTGAGAGTGGTTAACACCATGGAACTCGGTTCCTCAGGTGATATGCCAACAACCAAAAACCAATACCAGACTTTTCTCTCTTTCGCTTAGGAAGTAGATACTCCAGTCGTGATAGAGGACATCCACCAAGCCCTAGAAGACTCAACACAATCCGAAATTAAAGCAGTATACGGGATCCGATCTGGAAACCAGACCAGCTAACAAATTTTCTGTAGGTAACCGCCTCTTCCAAGAAAACTACAGAAAACACACCAGACCATGACCAAGGAACTCAGTCAGAACCAATTGAAATCTCGACAATAAAAACGATTACAGAAACCCCCAAGAAAAACAACCACAAAACACAGTTCCATCCAAAACAAAGCTATTCAGACTAGCCCACTGACGATCCAGATACTAGAAACAGCTAAAAGACTATTCCAGCCAGCACGACGAACCCATGCTTTCGCCTTTCTTCACACTGAGGAACAATGTTATAACCGTGCAGACTTCTACGCACCAGACTAGACACAAGGGAGGAAGACTTTCAAGTTTTAGTTTCATAAGCTTTATTAACTTAGCAAGATCCATTTATATTCACATGTATTTTCACTAATCATTCTTCTCCCCATTTCTAGGTCATCAGATGGGGCACTGGCGGGCCAGTGGTTTGGTAGATTATTCGACGCTCAACCAGCAAACCACGACTTCTTTACCATTATTGGGTCTTCCAGCAACAGATTAATTTCAGTCATCTTTACAGTAATATTTCAACTCAAAACAGAAGATTTTCTTAATAAGGAAACCAGTGGAAATGCAACACCGTTAGGTAAATAAAAGCTAAAAGCACTCATGTTATGACATATACATGACAAACTTATGTTGTATTAAACTCCCATAACATAGAAAGTACTAAACATTATAGCTTTTTCAATCTGATGACCATGATTACACATTATTGCCCTAAATCAAAGTTTCTGTTATATTAAACTTCTAGGAAGGACGGTACAGTCAATCTTAGACCAAATCTCTTACAAACATTCCACAGACCTTTCACTATGCATGGACGTCAGCTTTCAAGACCACTTTTCAGCAGGTAAAAGATAAAAAAGTTCATTGAAGCTGGGTGTATGACTTGATGCTTATATGGTCGAATGGGGAGATTTGCTGTGATTTCAGCCTCTTCAACTATGCATTTTTAGTTGTGGCTAGAAGTTTGTGAGCCTTTAATAACTCAAAATCCTTGCTTCTTTATCTTTTAAACAATAACGGAAGATATGCCTAGCTTTATTGCAATGCCATTTTGAGTCCAAAAGTTCTCTTTTGTAACCATAGGCTAAACTTTATAAATGAAGGCATTGCTATGGATTGGCTTGGGGTGTGATTTCAAAATATTGGATGCAGAATATTGAAGGCTGTTTTCTTTGAAAGGTTATGTCTTTTGTCTTTACATTGTTTAGCAGTCTTTCTATAAGTATTCTCTTCCTCAGAAATGGCTGTGACATATTTCGTTGGTTATAAGTCTTTTCGTGTTAAGTTGTCGGGAATTCCTGTGAACTAGATATATAGGTACAAAATATTTCACCCAAGATGCCTTGACTCACTTCTGAGTTGATACACTAATGTATTAGCATGTATAAACTATTCTTATAAAGTGTGATTACCCTCTGTAAAATTGCTGAATATATCATGATAATTCATCTTTAAAATCAAGTTAATGGTTCCGTACATTAGCATGCTTTCTTGCTCCAGTAACAGGGTGACGGTAGTAAATTCTGGTTAATATAAGTTTGCAGGTAGCCCTTCTTGTAAAATAACTTTGTTTAGTCAGTTTCCTATTCACTATTCTTCTGGATACCCTGGAATGAGTGTGCTCATGTCATTCCTGCATTAAGTTGCTGCAAAACTTCTTTCTACCTTGACGTGTTAACCTTATTAAAAAACTTTCATCTTGGGCAGTAGTTTTTCGGCGTCTACCAATAGACTTTTCTGGAATACTTTTTCTTGTAGTCCTATTTCAGGATTCTGGATCCAGTACACTTGGAATACCCTACTGTTCTGGCAATGTTTATTTGCTTCATACCATTTTTGGACAGTCTAACAATTTGACGCTATTTAATTTCCGGCACCTGACTCTACACCAAGTACAAAAAAAATTGTTCGAACGAAGCGTTGATTTGTTTCGAAAAATAATATACCAAAAGCACACAACCTTTTATGCGAAACAGGTGTTTATGTATGTTTTGACGAACAAATGCTCAAAACAACTTACACAGACCAGAATATCAGCTCGTACATGTTTTTTCGATCACACGTTACCTTCTCTGTTACTATTCGGGTATTTACTGAATACCTACTCCATACATGTAGACAATAACATCAATATCGAACAGTATGTAAACATTTTGACCAAGACTGTATACTGACTTTTAAATATAACTTATATATATCACTAGTTATGTAAAAATCATCTTGGACACCAAGCTTGATTTCATTTTATCTTCAAATAATTCAGAGGCTGGACCAAAAACTACTTTCTGTAATATCCAAATATGCCTTTGTTTAATTAAGGCAATGACAGATGTTTTACCATATTAAAAATGTTGGTGTTCTGAAAGGTCACACAGAATGATGAATCACCATCGTTCTTTTTCACAAGGTCAACTTTATAGTGGCTCAAGATACTGATGGAATGAACTTTTTCAGTTTCAGCTACTGCTGTTGTGTAATTTATAACTTAAATAACATTTGATATGATATTTCCAAGATGTTCTAGTATCCTTACCAGATAATTTTTCTGCTCTAAAGTCAATATTGGTTCACAGTTTTTCAATAATGACAATTTCTCACCAAATTCACTTGTATTGCTACAATTTTTTGGTACTCAAAGAAACAGAATATGACCATGTCAAAGTTTCCACGCTGTATCCACAACAGCGTAGGCAGGCAAGTACAGTGGTAACAACGTACTTCATTCTATAACAAAAATATCATCAAAGGGGGTTCCCTTTCCTGCAATCTTCAAACCTACAGCTGTTCCATATCTGTTACATCAGCCTGCTACTGCTGCTATTATTCAACTGTATGGTGATGCCAAACCATTCTCTCCTAGTTTTATACTTGCATTTCAAGGCTCATGCTTCTCCTAGGCATCTAATTTATTTGCAGAATCTCAGCTTACCAAATTTCCCTCCACAAACGGGTTAGTGGTAAGTTTACGAACTTATAACAATGCAATCCGTGGCTCAATTCCTCACAGTGGACTGAGCATAAACAGCCTATTGTTTAGCTTTGCACTGAAACACACATAAAAATTTCTATTCACACACATGAAATGTAGGTATTTGACATCTTTAGCACATATATCCCCAAATACAAACAATAACTTTAGCGGTTATAGATCTGAATAATAACTCCAAGCAAACTCATCCTTGAATCTCCATCTTACTTTTATTTTCCTGGTAACACCGATAACGTAAAGTACAATAACTGTTGAGTGAAAAACTACTTGAACAGAGCACATTCTCTTGAATTTACTAGGAATTTAATTGTTGTTTCTTTTAAGTGAAATGCACTAGGATCGTTGAATCTACTATCTCATTTTTTTCTTTACTACAGTAGCGATTCCCAACTTTTTTTTATCAACCCTGACTCAATTTCAAACATTAAAAATTTGTGCAATTCAATCTGTTTGAAAATGTATTTCAACCGGCCTATTCAGCCCTTTTTTATTTTTGTTAAACTTGCCACTCTAGGTTTGGGAAACACTACGCAACAATATTCGCCATTTACGGAGAACAAAAATTTTAACCATACTAGGTTTTCCTGCCATTATTCATCCAAGTTCAGGAAGGTAATCCCTGCTTTGTCTAAACTTCCCCTCTCTGAGATCAAATAATGAGTGGGCGATTTAATCTCTTACCTATGAGAAGCGATTACATCCGTTACAGTCCCATATGTTAATGTCAGGAAAATAATCAAGTAATAGAAATTAGTTGTTCCACTTATTCCAACAAGCGAATAATCGAAATTATGATTAAATAATATCGCAAAAATAATCAACTTATCGAAATTATGTTTTTTTCGAATATCTAAGTAACCGAGATATTGCCATTATGTTTGTTTTTTGTTAAACGCAAAGCTACATAATGGGCGGGTAGAAAGATGCTTCCTGATTTGAGGGCCTCGGGTTTGATTCTCATTGCCACTAAATTTACTCGTCCTGTCTTTGTTACTGTAATATTGCTAAGGCTACCTAACACTTTCACTGATTTTAAACTGCTGACTAGAGTGAAGGCAACTGGATGAGAAATAATTTTATTCACAACAACGAAAGAAGTATTCAACTAACTTAAACATGATACGCCTATAGCTGAAACTAGTCGTGTTTATTTTTTAAATATTTATTGTTGATGCTTTTAGTGTAATAAAGTTTCTAACTTTATATGAAAATATGTTGTTTTAAAATGTCAGGAAGTAATATGTTTATTTTAATCAGCAAAGATGCAGGAGTTTCAGTACAGACTTTAATTTTTTTTTCTAAAAATAATTATAACTATTAAATTCTAATTATAAAACTAGTGGATAAACTGTGTATACCAGTGGCGTAGCAAGAGGGGCAAGGGGTGGCAGTCGCCCCCGGGCGCAGGTGTGAAGGGGCGCAAAATTTCCTCTGGCCTATAATGCCTATTAATTAATAATTATGCCCTCCCGTAGGATATAGCGCAACTGCCCTACGTTAAGCAAATACGACACAGTGTTACGTTATTTGTGTGTATTAAGCTTGCAGTTTTAACTTTTAAAAGCCGCCTACTGACATACAGTCAGACCGAACTGACGTACAGAAGTAAAATACACTATTCTATCATTCATCTGTAGATCAAATACAAGTCCTAGAGTACAACATACAAGTAAGTGTATGTTCAACAAAAAGAAAAATACGAGATTGATGTAACATATTAACTGGTGTGCAAGATTGGCAATATATGCAACAGGCAAGGCCTAGATTTCGATCTAGTAAACATTATAGGCCTAATGTAGTGTTTTGTAATTGTATTGGCTTGTTGTATATCATGTCTTACACCAACTAATGTACTAGACTTTAGGTCTGATTGCAGTTATAACTTTATTTCTAGACCCTAGGTCCATCATCATACAAATTGCAGCCTATATTATAGGCATACTTAGACTTAAACTGACTATTAAACAAGGCATTGCACTGGGACAGATCTAATGATTAAGTTAATAGATCTAGATGTAACATTTGTTCTAAATGTTAGGCCTAATAAATCCAAATCTAGAATTGAGGAGGCAGGGTTATATCTAGATCTGGGTAGATTCAATACAAGATGCTTTCAATCTATGCACCCAAATCTAAGGTCTAGTTTAGATGTATAAAGCTACATTTCTATCATTATTATTACATCTAGCTTCAAACATAATACTGTTACGACAGCGGAGGTCACATGACTCTAGTAACACATCATGCGATTCTAGAACGTTCATGTCCCTTCCTGAAGTCTCGAGAAGTTACTAGATATGCGGTATTCTTGTATATATAAGACCGGTAAGAACTGACGGCAACGATGGAATGCAGTTGAATAGCAGTCAGAGATAGAGACGGACAGTTGGGTCGAGCGCGTGTGTCGTTCGTTGAGAATTATAGCGTTTGTTATAGCGTGACTGTGGAAATTAAGTGTATCGCAAAGTTGAATTGAGAAAGAATAAACTAGTTTTATTTAAGAAAGGACTTGTGTCGCTAAAGTTTCATCGGAAAGAAATTATACGGGAAATTAACTAACAACCAGAGACGTAACAGTATTATGTTTGATTCCACACCTGATTTAGCCCAAGTGATTCGGTTTATTGACATTGACTTTAAGACAAGAAAAGCAGAAGTCAAAGAGTCATTTATTAACTTTATACAGATAGTGGAAAAAGACGCTGCCAATATTGAGAAAACAATAAGCACAAAATTAGAAGAGGATGGAATTGTATTGAGTGATTGTTGTTCACAATGTTATGATAATGCTGCTGTCATGTCAGGTCATCTGTCAGTCGTTCAACAAAAAATTCTGAACAAAACTCCAAAAGCAGCGTGTTTAAACTGTGACAACCATGGTTTGAACTTAGCATATCTTCGTCCTTCAAGTCAGGAAACAACAGTTATTACCTTTTTTGGTATAATTGAAGCCATTTATAATTTCTTTACTCATTCAACAACTCGATGGGATGAAGTGCAGCAGTAGCTTAAGATCTCTGTCAAGTGTGAATCAGAAACACGGTGGAGTGCATGAAAAAAGGCAGTAAAAGTTGTACATGAAAACTAGATGAATTGCTAGGACTGTTAGAGCAATTAAGTGAGAATGGCAACACGGCTGAAACAAAATGTGGTGCTCATAATATTCTGCAACTCATGCTTACATTTGATTTTTCTTGTGCTTTTGCATTTTTGGAGAAATCTTTTATCATCTATCAATCGAGTGCAGAAATGTCTTCAGGACCCAAAAATGAATTTTAGTGAAGTAGTTGCTGATCTTGATTGTTTGAAAGAGAAATCACGTGAAAAGTCCTGTCAATAAGCACTTAAAGTGGGCAAGAATCAATGTGAAACATGGGGATTGACCATTGAAAGAAGAAAAATACGTCGTAAACGAATGCCAGGCAAAAATGCAGCTGGTTCTGGATTGACTGCTGAATAGGAAATTTATCGCATCATGAAGGATGTTATTGATCGCTTGATTATAGAAATAACAGGAAAATTTTCTCGCTTACTAGATTTAGATTCACGGTTTGGATTTCTACTAAATGTTCAAAATATTGTTTCTGGAGATTTCAAAGGTGGAAAATTGCAAGAAAAATGTTCTGACTTAGCAAAGAGCTATCCAGGTGATATTGATGGACCAGAATTGTACAGAGAAATTAAAGACTGTAGAATGTTGATAAGTAAAAGAACACCGATTTTCCTGAACCAATGGTTGCAACTGATTTGCTAACATTTTTTATTTCATATGGTGAAGATGTTTTCCCAAATTTAAGAATTGTATTGCAGATTTTGTTTACAATTGGAGTTTCTATTGCTAGTTGTGAAAGGTCCTTCAGCAAGTTGAAATTAATTCTTAAATACTTGAGAACCTCAATGACTCAAGAACGACTTAGTAACTTGCCAATATTAAGTATTGAAAAAGACGTACTTAATACCTTAAATTTTGATAGTTTAATTGATGCATTTCCAGGAGCAAAAGCACGAAAGGTTCATATAATGCAACCGCAAATACCAGAATGCTACCTGTACAAGATCTAGTTAAGTATATGTACACTTTTGTAAACTAATAAAAGTTGTTATTTGTAAACTTAAGTAGTATTTTATCAATCTGTTTTATAATCCATGTACACCACAAATGACTGGCTTCTCATATAAAACATAAGTATCAAAACTAGGGATATAACAGAAATTTATTCTGCATGCTTGAAAGATTACTCTAGCTACGTGAATCTGAACAATACAGGATGACATAGATATCAAAATAGTTTACAAATTATGTAAGTACACCTAGTAGGCTATACTTCATTAGTTCCAGATTTACAGTTGTGATATCGTGAGATGTTATATTGTTACTTTATTTTAGGCCTGTGTAAGGCGGTAATTAATTCTTTATGTTATTGTCATTAAGTGTGTAATGAGTCACAAAACAAATAATCAAAAAATGTCTTTGCCCCCAGGTGCTGAGAACCCTTGCTACGCCACTGGTGTATGCTAAAATTATTTGACTACTGGAATGTTATTTAACAAAAAACAATTTTTAATTGATATAAACGGGTTTGAATCCTCAACGTCCATCATACGAAGAGTGTGCTGTGCTATTTGAGCCAAAACCCAATTACTTAAATAGATATGAATGAAAGAAAAAAACCTAGATATAAATAACACCACACTGGAAGTCACGTGATTTTTGGCATGCGCAAGCTGCCACCATTGATACATGTTGAAACTGTCAAAGCCAGCCAGTTGAACTGACAATGGCAAAGCGATTTCACCTCACAATTTATGGCCGTTTTCTATCTAAGCTAGACGTTTGGATAATTTTATTTTAACTTAGAAATTAATGCAAAAATTTTACAGAAAATACACATATCTGACCTGTCATATGAAGAATACATTGTATTTTAGCCCGTAGGGAAATCTTAATAATCTGTTCTTCCTCGGTGTTTATTATGTATCACAGAAAAATATACATCTCAAATATTGTTGTTAATGGACAAGAGGTGGCGCATCATGTCCTTTTCTTCGGAGTTAGGGTTGGAGAAGAATGTTATTTATATATCTGCACCTCCAAACATTCAAGTTCTTAATTAAAGTGGATGGTAATAATTTAAAAAAATTATTATATAAATATAATAAAATTCATTCGTATTTATTTGATACCTTGTGGCAAAATTTGATACAACTGCTTGAAAAAAATATATATATACATACAACACGAAGTCCAAAAGAAGTAATACAAATCATTACACCTATTTCATCAATGATCCATTGTATGTACTGTACTAGATATAAAGACAATAAATTTAGCAATGTTACTATCTTTTTCGATCTGAGCCCCTTCCCTCCGAAAAATCTCTGCAAGGTCTTATGACTATAGGCTTGAAGTGTAAGCAAAAACTTTGCTACAACTTTCCAATTTTTATTGCAGCTTAACCCTATCGATATGGGTCACGGGTCAAAGGCCATATCATCGCGTTTGTTGACTCGCAATCAAAATGTTATTCAACTACTATTTTATGAATGTATGTCAATACGTTTGGTACCAAATTGTAGATTATAATTGAAATTTTAGTATTGTACATAAGTTAATTTCTTAATTTAAAAGCATATATTAAAAAAAAAGAAATACTAAATATCAATTTTTGCATGTCAGGTGGTATGTTGATTGCAGCACTGGTTCAAATTAGATATTTGTGTTGTCTAAATAGAAAATCTATAGTTTTTTTACGAGTGAAGAACTCAAATTACCGATATTGACAAGCTAGAATATAGAATAAGAACCTTCTGTATTTTGTATTTGCTGACATATCTCTACATTTATTGAATCAAACACAGTGGCCCTACCCACCTCTTTCCATTTTTGGAAACACTTGTTTACATACACCTACTTCTGTCTATTACGTGTGAATAACCAATAGAAAGCTCAGTATGTCTCCCCTAGTGGTTTTCTCAGCCTCTTTGGAGTATTCAGGTGACAATTTTTTTCTTTTCATGATAGATTCCAAGAGGTAAAGTAAGACTTAAGTTAATTTGAAATTTCACATTTTTAGAGCCAAATACAGCTTAGTTACTAAGCTTGATAAATTATAGTGGAATTCTGCGGTATCGATATAGCAATTTATGATTTTTGGTTATTTCAAAATGTATATTTAAAACCTAAGAAAGAAATATTTCGTTTCACATCCTCCACGTGCAAAATTTGATAAGGCTTAGCAACCTAGGCAAGCAGCAAACAAGTACAAAGTTTGTAATTAGAGGGCCCGGCATAGCCAGGTGGTTAGGGCGCTCGACTCGCAATCTGCGGGTTCGAATCCCCATCACACCAAACATGCTCGCCCTTTCAGCCGTGGGGGCGTTATAATGTGACGGTCAATCCGTTGGTAAAAGAGTATTCCAAGAGTTGGCTGTGGTGGTGATGACTAGCTGCCTTCTCTCTATTCTTACGCTGCTAAGTTAGGGACGGCTAGCGCAGATATCCCTCGTGTAGCTTTGCGCGAAACAAACAAACAAATTCTTTAGTTACTATTCTATATTTTAAGAAAGATAAGTTTAAGAACTTATTTGTAAATAGTAATAATTTATATACACATATAATGTACTACAACTGAAATGTGACTTATTTTACAAAATATTAATCCACTAAAACACAACCAAAACAGATCAATTTGTAAAGGCCTGTTTTATACTCTTCGATATGTAACATGAGTGCCCGTGCGCTGCGTCATTGCAAATTCTATAATGTTAGCCAAGCAGACTGAAAGGTCAATATAATAAATATATATAAATGTATAATGTTATGAGATTTAAGCTATTTAGACTAAGCATTTATGTTTTCGTTTTATAATTTCTAATCATTCTAGAACGAAAGAAGTATAATTTATATTTATTTCCTAATTTTCTATGGTGGCTCCAAGTTCGCTCAAATCGACCCAACCTGTAGAGAGATACAGTAGTGAAAATAAAAGATACATTTTTTTCTAAAAACTTTTGATAATTATCTAGCGATTATAAAGATTTTGTATGTGAAATTACAAAATGTTCTGATGCATAAAAGTATTTTTAATCTTACAATCAAAATTACTTTGCATGTTGGATGGTCAACATTCAAAAAGAAAAAGACGCAATAAAAACATTACTTAAGAAATCTTGAAACTTAATACAAGTCTGGTTGTTTATTTACGTCATAAATTTTGCTACAACCCTCCAATTTTGATTGCAGCTCAACTCATGTGCATAACCAGTCTCTTATTGTAAAGAAAAAAATATAGAATTCCTCATGATACTGTAAATTTATTATTCTGGTGAAACCCAGTTTAAAATATTTCACTAATATTATTATTCTGTATTCAGAACAAAATTTTTTGGATGAAATGCTAACATTCTCTTCATTAGAACAGTAGCTATCAAGATCACCCTGCCATTAAGACCAAATATCATTCCCCAGAGTGGGATTCACCTTTGAATGTTGACAGAACAAAGTCAGGTTACTTAATTATGCAAAACATTTTATTTTACAATAAAATCATATTGTTACGACAGCGGAAGTCACGCGACGCTGGAAGCACGCGTGCTGGAATTTCTAGAAGGATCATAACTGTTCCCGGCAACTCTAGTGTTCGCCAGACGCCCTCAATTT
>NW_013667403.1:59695-64452 GCF_000517525.1 Limulus polyphemus
CGCTTTTAATTTTAAACTTACTGAATTTTAATTCACAACGATTCATGCACTTTAATTGCGGTCATTACCGCTCACTTGATTCAATTATCTGTCTCTATATCTCTCTTCAATCTGCTAATATATCTTTCCACTTTATTTGCCGGGCTTATATGCAAAAATTGAGGGCGTCTGGCAAACACTAGAGTTGCCGGGAACAGTTATGATCCTTCTAGAAACTCATAACGTGTTACGTGCGTCACGTGACTTCCGCTGTCGTAACAATAATGACCCTGACATCTCAAGAATTTTGGACTGGAAGAGGCCACCTACAAAATTTAATCTCTTATGTAATTCTGAGAATGAGTCTATTAACTGTATTAGGCCTATGTTTGATTATATTCCCCGGATAAATCATAACGTCACTGATCAAACTAGACTTGTCTTCAACCACACAAATTAACCCAAATTTCCTCTCTCATCCATTAAGCGAAGTGGTATATTTAATGAACTTCTACCTTGACACTCAGTGATAACATCAAAATGAATATACACAGAACTTGTATCTGTAGACAGTGTATGTTTTGGCAGCGTTTCTGTATAGCCCGACTGGCCAGCAAGCGTCATTAGAATCTCGTGCATGATTATTCGAACTTATACGAGAACTTACTATTGTCAGCATTTTAAATCAAAAGCTGTCAAACTGTCATGCCAACTTGTGTAGGTGAAATGCCTTCCAAAAAAAGACTCGCATATATACTTTGAAACGAGATGTAAACATCCACGTCAGTTCGATGTCGTCACCATGTCCACAGCGATGTCGCCCACTGTAACTTAATATATTATAGATAAAAAAGTTTCACTTACTTGTGGAATGTAACACCCTCCGCCTTCGACTCTTAGTTACGGTGTGCGTAACAGTTAATGGCATAGCACTGTGTTACCTCCGTTCTTTCCGGTCGTGACTTAGACGGACGACTGTCACTGTCAGCCATTTTACATTGTCTGCCAGTTCGAAATTCAACTTAAAGTAATGGCGGCCGCATGAGCACATGCCCCTCAATGATAAAGAGTAGTGATTGGCCAATCTAGTGTTATTTATGTCTGTGCAAAAACCTACTAAGCCGAATATGGAATTGTTGTATTTAGATTTAAAAGTAAATAATTGAAAAAACACGAAATGATTATCAACAAAATATATCTCTGTGTACAACATTTCTTATATGAGCACCTTGTCTTTCTGAATAATCACAACCTTGACTAAGATCATGAGATTGTTCCTTGATCGAACTCTTGATAAAGAGACGTTATAAAATAGAGAATTTTTAAATGTATTGTATCAATAAGTGTAAAAGTCAACTCTATTCGTTTGTCTTTCTTTCCATAATAACAAAGCGTCCAGTCCAGTGTTACCACATGTTGGAGAACGAAATATGCCAGACTTACTTACTGAAAAATTATGCTAAAACTAGTAATATTATTCCAAATAACTTGTGAAATTATGTTAGAATTACGGTATTTTGCAACCCTGTCTTATTGTTTCAGTGTGCTTCTGTGTTGAAAAAAAAGCATTCATTGTACAAGATTCGCATTTATTTTACGCCAAAATATGCCCAAAAGTTAAATTCAGTACAAACAAAATATACAAACTCAAGCAAGTTTTGGAACCACAAGAGGACAATATCAAAATATACAAATATAAGCCAAACTCCTTCACTTTGGATCACAAGTGAATGCAAATATGAAAAACACTTAAAAAATAAATCTAATTTAATCTGACTACATGTTAGCAAAATTAAAGAAACACTGTGAGTGATATACAACTTCAAATAATCAACTATAATGAAATCATCATATGATTGAAAACACAAGTTATGACTGGTATGTGTCTTTGGTTATTGATTTCAACATAGCAATAGATGGCTCAAAATTTACGCAATTTCCTCTAAATCTGATCCCCTCTGCACTCATTAGCTCATTCATTAGAGAATGATTAGTGAGTTTGTTGCACTTCTCAGATTTTTTAAAGTTTACTTTAAAAAATATGTGATCACAGTTAGCATTTGATATAGGGACACTGAGTAAAGCCCTGGTAAATTTGGAGAGGGTAGGATACTTTCCACTCACATGAACTTGATACCAAAATGATTCAGTGATGATATTTTGAGAAATAAACTTATAACATCATCACTCAGTAACAATGAACGCCATTCATTGTCAAACTGTTGCTGTTCCTCCTTTACAATTATAGTGAGAAACTACGAAGAAAATTCTGCAATAGACATCTGGTCTCATTTGATAAGTTCTGTAGGATCAAAAACCGAGCAGAGAGCAGACAGGGTTGAAGCATTAAGGGGTAGACGCTTTTGCAGCTGTGCAGTCAACTCTATCAAATATTGAAGAAGGCGCCCAACCATAAAATCAGTGTTCTGACTGTCCCTCTGACAAGCAACACTTTCAGGGAGCTCAGAAAATTTCAATATTTTGTGCTTACAGCAAATTTCAATGAATTATTCCAATATTAATCAAAATGGGGAAAGTATTCCAGAATTATGCTAAAATATCAGTAATGTTAAAAATTATGCCAACTGAAAAAATTTATCTCTAAATTATGCTAGATCTGGTAACACTGGTTCGGTTCGTTACCACCAATAACAGAAATGGTGTAATCTTTTATTCCCCTAGCGTTCTTCGCTTACTAAGCATATTTAAACTTTAGGCCTAATTGTCGATTTTTCGGCATCTATATTAAGATAGTTGGAAACGTATAATAGTTACAAAATAGTGAAGTTTTGAAATTATAGTATCGAGAAATGTAAAAGTCAACTGTCGTCGTGTTTTGTTCTTAACTTATTGTGTGTACATATATCTAAATCGTATTTGTATACCATCTGAAATTTGTAATTACTTTCTTTCGCGCAATGTATTAACTGTAGAGCATTGAAAATGAATTAAGTTGTGGCAGTGACTGTTAACGCTAATTGCCACAGATTATATAACGGGTAAACTTGTGCTTCTCGTACAAAGCATATTTAAACTTTAGGCCTAATTATCGATTTATAGGCGCCTGTTGTAAATATATTCAGATATAATGGTATTGCATTGTCTATAAGCCACAGAAAGGTAAAGAATGAACTTAATGTGTTTCCTTGAGTGTTTATGTTAATGAAGCAATTGTTTTTAAAGATAGCGTTATAAACGTCGTGGTTTTGCACTAGTATAGAACATAAATGTTAAATGTTCACTTTTGCACTAGTATAAACGTAAAAGTAGCATTGTACAATTAACCAATAGGAATATTGACATTCCATGTGAGATAGCACGCATACACGCTCGCTCGCATGGACTGACTGATACACATTGTTCTTTTAAATACGTAGATTTAAAATGTTTGTTTTTATAACTGTTTTTACTTTAATGTCCATCACATTACTAGAAATAAAGATATAAGATTTGAAATCGTTAGACTATAACTAAACTAAGATACTCATGATGGTTTTGTAGGGTTTTTATTTGATTTTACAACTAAAGTTGTGTGTAGTTATGAGTAAAAAAACAAATTAATGTAAATTTATCGTTAGTATTGGTAGAGGTCTAATTGGGCCCGCCTCCCCTTACAACATCCAGGATTGCCTCTGTTTTGAGCAAGTTTCTCAAAATGTGGATCTTTAACAACGTTTAACATAGCTCAAAACATTCATGAATGATATCTTTGAAAAATGTTTAACGTAAGCATTCCTTCCAGCGAGTTTGACATATCTCTGTTTTCTTTTTATATGAACATAAGTACTGTTCCTCAACATCATGTACTGATTTTTGCACGTGTTTCGAAATATAATTTTATTTCTAACAATGAAGGAAGTATTAAACTAACTTGCACATATTATAGGCCTATAGCCGAAACTACTTATTATTTAAGTATCTTATTGATGTTTTTAGGTTGACGAAATATAGCAACTTCCTACAAAAATTTGTTGTTTCAAAATGTCACGAAATATATGTTTATTTTTATCTTTAGTTTTAGTACAGAAAGCTTGTGGAAGTTTATAGGTAGAAACCCGCGAAACGCTATTAACTGTTATATTTTCAAGTTGTTATAGGTTAGGATGAACGAAATAACTTACTTCAAAATTATTGTACGTGAAGATAGGACTTCCTTTAACTTTTCATATATTTTGCCACAAATTGTTAAGGTAATTTTATATGTTAATTTTAACTATTTAAACAATTCTAACTCAAAATTATTTTTGAATGAATATATTGTTATATTCTAATACTTATTTAGTGTAATTCGTGAAGAAAAAGTTAATACTTCCATTTTTGCACAGCTGCAAATAGTTTTGCCTGTAAATAACCTACCTGTCAATTTTCTTTTGTAAATTTTCGGCCCATCCCAAAAATTAACTATTTTTACTAAGAACCTATTACCCTTTGGGTATACTGTTATGCCTCCAGTCGATAATTAAATATTCTGTCCGCATACATTCAATTACTCATTACCTCCCCGTCGCTTCGTGGCCGGTCTTATATATACAAGACTACACTATATCTAGAAGGATCACGAGATTTAAGGAAAGGACGTGAATGTTCGAGAACGACGTGGCATGATACTTGTCACGTGACCTCGATGTCGTAACACTGCCCCTTCCTTAGTATTGTTCGTCCCAAACAATAGCCACTTGCATTAAAACAATAACAATTAACAATAACTTAAATAAATGTACAGAATTACAAACACAAAATTAGAATTCAACAAAGTTTCTTAATTTTATGGGACGTAT
>NW_013667403.1:65452-68779 GCF_000517525.1 Limulus polyphemus
GTTCGAGCTGCCACTGCTGCAGGTTTTCTTGCCACTGCTGTAATCTTTCTTCTTGTTTCTTTTCTTTTTCCTCCAACAACTGCTGTAATCTCTCTTGTTTATTTTGTTGTTCTAGCTGCCACTGTTGTTGTCTCTCTTCTTGTTTCTTTTCTCGTTTTTCTTGTTTCTTTTCTTTTTCCTCTAACAACTGCTGTAATCTCTCTTCTTGTTTATTTTCTCGTTCTTCTTGTTTCTTTTGCTGCTCTTGTATTGCTGCCATCAAGTCTGCTAAGCTGTAGTTTGATTTGCCGCTTCTCGTTTCCATTTTTTTTGTCCCACTCTCTGACACCAATTTGTTACTTCTCCGTTCATTAGCTAATTTTCCGTAAATTCGTTCCGACGAAACTTTAACGACACAAGTCCTTTCTTAAATAAAACTGGTTTATTCTTTCCGAATACAACTTTATGATACACTTAATTTCAACATTCGCTCTATAACAAACGCTATAACTCACGTCTCACGTGGCCAACAATATTCTGTCCACATACATTCAATTTCTCATTACCTCCCCGTCGCTTCGTGGCCGATCTTATATATACAAGACTACACTATATCTAGAAGGATCACGAGATTTAAGGAAAGGACGTGAATGTTCGAGAACGACGTGGCGTGATACCAGTCACGTGACCTCGATGTCGTAACAATACATTATCTATTTCTCGATTTTCAAATGTTTGCCTTAGTTTTTTACACTCCATCGTTGAAATCTTGCTATGATGCTACATCAAGTGGTTTAATCATTTACAAATAAAACAGTTTTTAAAGAATTATAAAGAAAAACATAAATATTATTGGATATAGCAAGAATTGAATTATTACGTATTATGAGTAAATATATATGTTTAATAGGTTTTATAATTTCTGTAAACGTTTCTTTCGTTGAATAATGTAAAAGTATTTGTGTTTTAGATTATATCCATTTGAAAGCTACGGAAACTTGCTTCAATGAGAAGAAATCAGATAACTTGAAATAAGGTAGGTACGTTAATACACTTTAGAGACGAGTTAAACGGCAACACAGAAAACTTTAATGAGAGTTTAACACAGTAACAAAATTACAATGATTGAAGATTTTGTTATCATCGGGTTTAAGTAGTTTACCAAATCACGGGAGTATATACAGTCTTGTCCTTAATGTTGCATATTGTTCTACATTGATGTTATTGTCTACATCACCTAAAATTGTAATTTCTGTTCACTTGTGTCTTTCAATTTTTGGCCCTATAATGCCTTTAAATGAGGTGGTAAGCTCCCCCCCCCCTTTATCTAAGGATTTAACATCATACTTCCTACATCTTATTTCTAAGGTGAGAACTTCTGATGTTCTTTGATGTTAATGTACTACCTGTACAGTTTCATATCTTGTGATGTTCCATCCAGAATTGGCTTATGTTTCATGGTTTGCGATATATAAGATCTAATGACGATATTCTTATTCTTCAGCTTCACGAAGTTTCTTCTACCTAATAATTGCTCACGAAAAAATTGAGAGTTTGGTTCTACCATGCCTCATTCATTAGATCTAAAGTTGTCCCTAGCATATCTTGGTAGATGTATTTCACTTCTTGGTGGTAAATTAACTTCTTTCCTTATTTTCACTGGAAGTTCAACCTATGGTATTGTAAATGTCGTGTATTGTACAAGAATTTCATGTCACAGACTGTGAGTCTTTAAAGCAAATTCAGATGAATTCTATCCCCAATATGCATTTTTCTCAATGTCACTTATCCATAAATCATTTTGTGTAGAGAAGCTTCCCATACTGAAGGGGACTCCCAACTTCCCTTTTGCTGGAACTTTATGAACATGCTGTTCACCTCAATCCACCTTCTTGCTTTATTTATGGATACAATTTCCTATCTTTCCTTACCAAATTATGTTGAACAATGGTACCTGTTAAACCATTGAACCAGTGTGATCAACATGTTGCAAGGTTTCATATCAGTGAATACATTTAGAGGTGAAGTGGTTTCTTTAAATACTGAATAACTTATCTCAGAAAGGACAAATAGGCTGTTCTTTTCTGAACTTTGCACCTAAAGTCCAAGTAATTTCTGTTTTCCAATGTCTGATTAACTTTTTGTTGTTACTTCCATCTCTTTTCATTCTTGAATTCATCCTCAGTGTACCATCTCCTCTATCTATTATCATTTGTTGATTCATCACTGTCTTATATCACTTGATTTGGTCTTTTGCCAATGAATACACGTGGAGCATCTAGATAAGACACTTGGACAAGTATTTCCACATCGAAAGTTTACTTTAGAAAATTATTTTTAACGTGACACTCCAAATATCTTTGATAAAGTGCTCACTGATACCTGGTACCTATTACAGCTCTTTATTGGATGATTACTCAATGTTATTTAAGCTGACTTTTAAACATGCAGCAACATCAATAGCTATGTGTTCAATATTCTCCATATGATTCTCTTTAGAAGTGATTTCTAATTGTGCTTCATATGCATCCCAATGTACCTTTCCACCATAATCTGTTCATTTCTTGATTGTGCAATGACCTGCTAAACTCTATAAGTTGATAAAGCAGTAGGATAGCTGAAGTAGTTCAGGAAGGTCCTGATGTTAACGATATTTGTGAATGGCATTCATAAGCAGATGCAGAGATATGTTTGGCTCTTTTATTTTAAATTAGAATTTTCTCAGTTCAGTTTCCTGATGTTTTATTCTGAGGTGGCAGTCTGTGTTGGTCTATTTTTTGTGGCCTTACCATCATATATATCGAGAAACACACCCGCATATGACATCCACGAACTTCCTGTTTTTGCAAGTTCACACTTCTCTGCTTTGGTAGAAATTCTCGGGATACCACACATTTAACTGTAAAATAATTCATTAAACAACACTTGAAAACATTGCCTAACTAACGTTATTTTGTTTTAATGATATAATTTAAAATATTAAAATTTCTGTTATTACAAAAAATGTTATTCTTTTAATTGCCAAAGACAAAAGACAGTTCACATACTAAAATAAAAAAATGCATTGGATTAATAACTCAATGTCAGTGATATTATATTTTTACGCCTCCGTTCGTTAGTTAATTTTCCGTATAATTTCTTTCCGAAGCAACTTTAGCGATTCATGTCCTTTCCTCAATGAAACTGGTTTATTCTTTCTGAATACAACTTTGCAATACACTTAATTTCCACAGTCGCGCTATAACATACGCTATAATTGTCTCACGTGCCCGACTCAACAATACGTCTCTCTTTCCACAGTTCAATTACACATTACCTTGGCGTCAGTTCTTACCGGTTTATATATAC
>NW_013667403.1:68850-77096 GCF_000517525.1 Limulus polyphemus
CTGCTGTCGTAACAATATTAATGATGGAATTGTTATTCCTGAAATATTGTTATAATTTTGTCTTTTCGTTGGCTGGGTCTTTTAAGTTATATGGTGAAAATAATTCAACGTCCAGTTCGCGTAAATGATAAAAGTTAATTTATTTCTTCCTTAACATTTTTACAAGCTTGAAAACGTTTACATTGTTCTAACTTATTTTAGGCCTACGTTTACAAATGAAGCTAATTTGCACTATATTACATAAAAAATAAACTTACTTGTACCACTTCACAGCTGAAACGAAAAGACAGCGGTTGATTTGCTCTACCAGCTAGAGAATAAACTCTATCTTTTTTATCCTTTGCCGAACACTAAATTTATAACCTACATTTGAATTTACTTAAAAACTATGGCACCAAATTGTTAGTATTTTCTAGGCCAAACTTATTAAATTTTTCAGTCTTAATGTGTTCATTACGACCCACAGCTTTCTTTAGCAAACATCTAAGTTACAACATTAAAAATATAGCTTATAACAATATGAAAACAATTATTCCTAGAAAGCTTCTGTGGAGTTTTAACTGTGTACTGATGAAAATCGTTTCAGAGGTGAATATAGGAAACGTCTAATATAATGCACAAAACTATTTATGTTTGTGTTAAAGGTTTGGAACGTGTTTGAAATTACTCATAACCATAATTAATCAAGACAGATTACAGTAAAATCGATAATCCGAGAGTTTCCTAAAATAAGCCTGTGTTGTTTTGGTTTTTATAGCATGTTGTACTTGATTCTTTGTATTTTTATAACAAGCGATATTTCACATGTTCTTTTTGGAATTCTTGAACTTGATCAACATTGAAAAAAATTATTTTGTCAATAAGCTTTATTACAGAAAATCTACTTTTTGAGATATCTTTTTAAAATCAACTTTTTCTTAAAACTATGTTTAATAGATATAATATAATTCAACAAAAAGATTTTACTGCAAAGTTAATACATAGTAATTCTATCAGATATGCATACATATATATATATTTATTTAAGATAATTACTAAACTGGCCCCCTTCTTGTCAAATTCATTAAATACACCCCAACGAGGGTTGCAGTCACGTGATCACGAGAACGGGAAAAGACCTCTTCTATTTTCACAAAGCGTTGAGTATACCATATACTACTGTTAAGTTTAATAGGGGAAAATGGAACAGTAGATAAGGATGGATGACAATCTTAATCAAAATAATACAGGTCAGTTTGGTCTAGGGGGATTAAATATACATGGAAAACTTAATCAAGAGGACCACAATTTATTATCTCAGTATTCTATACCTGGAATATTACATTTTATTCAACATGAATGGACTAGATTTGAAGTGGAAAGAACGCAGTGGGAAGTTGAACGAGCAGAGCTACAAGTGAGTTAAATTAGGCTTAAATTTTATAAATTGTAAGAAGAAACTCGACTTCATTCTTAAGTGTAAAATTAGTTGTTATGCGTAGATAGAAATTGTGTTTCTTTTTGAATGCAAGAAGCCGGTATAACGAAATAACTGTATTAATATTTTATTGTCACATAATTTGAATTACAAATTCTGGGATTACTGAATGATCTGTTACTGTTAGTAGTGTTATTGTTAGGCCTATTACTTACAAAAATCGGTGGTGATCGCCATATTGCCATTAATTAATATAGTGTAATTAATGTCTGTATTATTTTATAATGTTACACTATGCTATATAACATGAATTAAATTAGGAGTGCATCTGATACTGTATTAGAACTAGAAGTTTTAGAATCATATAAGAATGAATGAGTAAAATATTATCAACCCAGTTAGCTTCCCCTAAAATTAATTTCAATTTCATTAGTGTTACTCACTGTCACTATATGTTTTATGCAGGTGGGATTTAATAAATTTCAAAACAAGCGAGTTGATGGATGGCAATTCAACTCGCCAAGATAACTTTTCCAGTTATCAAAAACCAATTAAACTTAATCCTTGCTGCTTGCATGCATGCGCTGTAACTGTCCAACTGAAGTTTAAATAAGTAAACATAACAGTGCATAAACCACATCATAAAGTAATACTTTCACACACATTAGTCTGTATTCTAAATTGGTAAATAAGGCTTGACCATGATCTAGTAACAGCAACATTCTATAACTTTTCTGCAAATAGATTACAGGAAATCTGTTATCTCTCTTCTTTTTTTTTTTATTTTTTGTCAATGATAAACCCTGAGGTGAAGTATCAATAATTTTATACTCATCCTTATGCTACCTTGTTTATGACAAAATGTTAATACTTAATATGATAAATATTTCTATTTAACTAACTTTACTCTCTTCATTTAGGCTAGGATAGCATTTCTTCAAGGAGAAAGAAAAGGACAAGAAAATCTAAAAAATGATTTGATAAGAAGAATAAAAATGTTAGAGTATGCACTTAAGCAAGAAAGGTAAGCCATTCATGTACTTGAAAATTTCAAAGAAGTATACTTTTAACATTTTCAGGAATGAAAACATCTAAATAAACTCAAGAAAAGTTCCCAGATTTATGGTTTCTATACAAGTCATCTAAACTTCCCATTAGATTCTATTGTTCTTTCTTGGAGACAAGTCTTGTTAGTTTTCCAAGAAACTGTAAATTACTTCTCATACCACTTTATTTGTTCTACATTCTTGTAAAAAATTTATAATCTACCTTATTCAATGGCATTTACACATTGTAGCTGTTTTTGGAGCTGAGCTTCATTAGTGGTTTAGATCACATGCTGTGAGATTATAAATGGGTAGGATAAGGGGCTGTACCAATAAAATTAATGAAGAAAAATTATGTGAGAAACAAAACATGGTTATTTATCATCTCAAAGGATGGTAGATTCTTAGCAATTATAAAACTATGCTTTGGGATAGGCATAAAACTCAGTAAGGGTGTTCTTTAATGCAGAAATTCAATTTTGAAAATTTTTATTTGTGAATTACACTAAATGATTGAAATGAAGTTAGAATTTTTATTTTTACTTAAATTTTAGAATTTGATACGCGAATGTGTACTGAACACCTGATAGGTGCTCATCGGTCATAAAAGGATTAATAACAAAATGTTTTTTGTCATCAGGTCATCCTTCAGTCCCATTAATTAATTTTCCCAACCCTCACCAGTGTGATTTTCTTAGCTAATATTCTGTGTGACACCCTATCAAAATCTTTTGAAAATCTAAGAACACCAACTTCACATCTTTTGCATCATTCAGATAATAAGTAATATCATCAAAAAACATTTAACAATTTTATAAGACAAGCTTTCCCTTTATTGAATCCATGTTGGTTGCATCTTACCTACATATGTAATAGCCAGATATCTTTGTCATGCTCTGTATCTCATGAACAGTTAATTGTATGAAAAAATATACATCAAAATGCACATTTTCAAAAGTAAATTACTGGAAATTATTAATTTTTTTGCTATTCTGAAAATTTTATATTGATATCAACATCAATCAGTCTTTGTATGTGCTTAAATGGTCAGTCTGAGAGAGAACTTACTAAGAACAAATATTTTTTTTTTTTGAGGGAATTGCATGAAAAAATGGGACTTCTTTTATCAGCTGATTGAAAGAAATTTCAAAGATGGGAGCGTGAATGGAAAAAATGCATAAAGAGAGTAATGTGTTTGAGTTTTTTTGTTGTTTTTTCATATTGGTATTATATACATGCATGATTTTACTTAAAATTTAATATCTCTCCTTTGGACAGTTCATATAGAAATAACTGTCAAAAAGTGCTCACTTCCATAGTGGTCTATCCTTGTGCTGAGTAAAATGATAAGGAACAGTATCATCCAGCAGAAAAAATCCCATTAGATACTTAGTGAAGCTGAGTACTTTAATGTGCTGGATGCACCTATTGCATCTAAAAATGACTTTTGTTGACAATGCATTGTATTCAGTCTCCTTTGCTTAAAAACAAATGCAATGCAATTTTTGTTGTTGAAATGACACATGGATTGACAAAAGATGGTTGTAAACAGCCCATAGACAGTCATATTGCTTATATGCTCTGATTGAAGGGATTGGGTTGACTGCTCATTTTTATATTTATTCATCACTATTTTTAGGAAAATTATCATTGAATTGTTTAAATAGGCATCTGCCAAAATATTTTGCAGAGCTTCTTTTATTATGCAGTGAAGAATGTTTCCCACTACAGTACAGGAGTAAGACTAAATAGCCAGCAATCTCCTGGGGAAATTTTATCACCTCCATTTAAAAATAGGAATTTAATACTATAAAACACAATGTGTATCTGTCTGTGTGTCTCTCTCTTTCTCTCGGTCACACACTACATAATTTAAGTAGTTTTGCTTCCTGTCCATTTGAAGCTAGTAGTCTATGACTGATCAAAAATTAAAGATATATTTGGACTAAAATGTACAAAAAATTGCACCTTTTTCGCAATTTGAAAACGTATCTTTGTTAAATCATCGAGTCACACCAGGATGGATGTAAATATACCTTAATGGACATTTTATACAACATATTAAAAGCGCTTATCAAAGTTTCTAAAAAGGTGTAATGTTACATCAGAATAATATTAGAAGATTATTCATTGATAGTATTAAGTGTGGTACAGTTTAACCCCAACTGAACTAAAGCAAAAAACGTACGCAAGTTACAGTGTTAATTTATCTCTTTATCGAATATAGGCCATACTTAATAAAGGCTTAATTAATGTTAGGACTAAGACAAGTGGACCTATAGATTTCGGTGTCTGCGATTAGAATTCTTTCGTATGACTCTAGAAATCCTGCTTTGACTCTTAAAAGTCTTGCACCTTTTCTTCTAAACTATTCAGAGAATGTAACCATATTGTTTTAACATTGTTCTTTCACTGATGTGTTCTTTTAAATTATCTGATGAAAATGATTCAACATTCAGTTCATATGAGAAGAACAAATTACTTTATTTCCTCATTTAACACTTCTACAAGCTTAAACACTTGTACACTACCATGAATTGTTGTAGGCCTACCTTAAAAATAATGTTCAGACTGCTCTAATAATCATATGATTAATGTAAAATCAATTTGTACAAAGTATCTCAATAGGGGCAATAGTAAACATAGATCCAAATAGTTCATGAAAATACACTTACAAATTTAAATCTTTATCATGAAATAACATTTTCTTGGAAACAAACTATGTATATCTTCTATACTGTCTTTCATCTAACTCTACTCATGAAACAACTATCACATATTTATAATCTAGCTTTGAATGTACAAGAACATTTGAAACAAAGTATTTAGAATTTTCAAGGCCTATCTCAGTGCTTTCATTTATGACCCATTACTTCCACTATTTAAAAAAAAATTACAGAATTTTAAATCTTACAAGATGTTTATCGATTGGCAACATCTTCACCCATGCTATTCACATGAGCAAGTTTGTAATGAATGCATCCAAAGAATGTAATTGATGAGAACTAACTTGAAGTAGTGTCATGCAAAAAAATCTTAATAATTTTATATTAGGACATATTAAAACATAATGGTTCTTATTTTATTATTATTATACTGTTTTTTTCTAATAACCTTTCATGGATAGTTTATTTTGTGTGGCTTGTCAGTATTTTTTATGTAACCTTTACATTTGTGTTTTCCCAAGATGCAGAACTTAATTATTACTTTTTACAGCAATGCTTGTTTCAGTTTATTGATGAGAACTATACCAGTATCCTCTTTTGAGTAACACTTTCTCAAAGTATTAATCTCTAACACAACTATTCAGGTAGTTAATGTAAGTTGAAATATATGATAATATGCATACAACTAATAAGAGACACGTAGCTCGTTGAGTTTGCCAACTTGACTCTCACTTGATGCCATTCTAAGTACATAGCTTGTCATGTACTAGATGTTATGAACATTCTTGTGGATTCTCTGTCCAGAGATCAACTTTTCCCTACAAATTGACCCTTCAGCTTTTCAATGAGTGTGCCAACCAACAGCTTGGTCATTCTCTGGTTCATGGGGTTGCAATGGGGATAACCATCTTCAACTGCACTGTCTTTGAGTGTTTGAGCCCCATCCTTAGAACATCTTAGGTCTTTATTTGATTCTGTTTGAGCAACCACCGACTTTTTGGTTTCATGACGAACTGCCCTTTTCAGATGAGGATGAAAGAAGCTAAAGCCCAATAGTTCGTACACTCAAATTTTGGCTGGTCTGTTCCCCTAAGAACCATTCACTACAGCTATATTATTCTTATACTTGTTTATGCTACTATCTGTGCTCTCATTTTCGATACCACAGGTAAACACGTTTGTGTCGTAACTGACCCTTCTTTGGATGAAAAGGTTCCCTGCTGGGAAAATGCCTTCTTTCTGAGTATACTTAGGACCAGTCTTTATGTAAGACTGGTCCACTTCACTCCTTGTCACCTCAAATCTATTTTTGAGTATTTATGGTTCTGGATTACTCTGACTCTGCCTGGTCAAATTTTTAAACAACCTTGTCTTCAATGATATGCAATAGGTAGAGTATAAAGTAGCAAAGTTGCATCTTTCAGATAATTTTATTGGACATTAATATTGTCATTAACATCAGTTGATGCATCATGGTGTAATTTTCCAAGTTATGTACATTACCTTTGGTATGGTTGCATCTACCTTGTACATATTCTTCATCCTTTCTTCAGATGAGATCCTGTTTGAATTATCTAATGAATTTTTCATTTTCTTACCTCTTCTCAACTTGAGGAATTGAATATCTTGTTAATTTTAGGAATGGTGTTTTACCATAAAATAAAGTTCTTAACTGAAATTAAAGTGAATTGTTTTATTTTTGGCTTTGACTATATTTTATGACGTAATTGAGTATTTGCAATCAGTCTTTGTTACCCCTGATGTCTCAATGGTAAATCTTAGAACTTAATAACACTAAAAATTAGGTTATGATACCCATTCTGGGCAAAGCACAGATAGCCCATTGTGTAGCTTTGTACTTAACAACAAACAAATAATTCTTTAATGCTTTATTGATATCTGCTAAGCTGTCATTGGTAACATTACATAAATTAACTTTATGTGTGAACTATTCTTATTCTGTATTAGCTGTAAAGGAAAATCATTTCATAGCATGTCAACTGGTTGCAACTTATGTTTGAATTAACAAATATTATACCTTCTGTATAGTTTATGTGGTAAGTTATTATAACTATAATCCTTCTTAATCATGCTATACTTTGTGTAATTTGAAATTTAAATTTTCCATTTAATAGGTGATAAAATGATAATTGCTTGAATGTACAGTTTGACATCACAGAGGTATATTGGAAATATACTATTGTTGCTTGGAGATTTAAATTTTATGATTAAGCAAATAAAAATTAAACCTAATAATTTATTTATTTATTTTTGCAGAATAAAATTTCATAAGCTAAAATATGGAACAGAACCAAACTTTACAAACTCTAAATCTGCTCTTCTTGATGAAATTACAAGAGGTAAGATAAAAGATTTTGTACTTTTTTCAAAGTAGTTATCACTTTGAGTGACAAAGTTAAAATCACAGACCCAAGCATTACTTCTGAATAATATTACACTGTATATGAGGATTTCCATAAAATCAATGCTCGTACATTTTTCAAACATGAAATGTTGTTACCTCAGTTGATATCTGTGCTGAAAGGGTTAACTAATGCCAAGTTGCACTTGCATGATCTTGCATAATGTTCTCATATTTAGAAAAAAATTAATGGAATATTAGTACAACTCTGAGAATTTTAATATAATTATATATTTGATTTGTTTTAAAAATATGTTTGAAAGATTATATGCACAAATATGAAAATGTATTATATTTTTGCTTGCATTTATGTAGCATTATAATAAGGTTGTAGGTAACAATACTATTACACAAAAACGTTTTTTTACTTTCATTTTTGGGATTAGTCATTCCTGTCAGTTTTTCATAGGAATGAAGTATATATTCTGTTACTGTAGTGAACTCCTTCCTTGTTTTGATGCCTGAGTGAACTGTTCTGACTCTGACTCTGCATTTGGTATTAAAATCTTTATATTACAAAAAAGTAGGTTTTACAAACTGTTACATATTAGAATTTCAAATGGTCTGAAATTGAGTTAACTGGTAATTTAAATTTAGTATTTAAATATATGCCGATATATAGTCAGTTTATGATATTTGCCAAAAAGATTGATACACAGTTTTCTTTTATACAAATATGTTTTAATATACACACA
>NW_013667403.1:77370-84486 GCF_000517525.1 Limulus polyphemus
TTCGTTATTTATCAGCCACACACTACTGGGTTTTCCATCGTGACGTTATGTAATGTTTCGTAAAAATACTAATGTCCGATGAGAATCCACTGAAGTTAAATGAGTTGTAATGTTTGAACTTTGTAAATGCTCCTGGTCAAATATCTGAAGTTTTCTGCTTGATAAGCATGATAACAATCACAGTTATAGCTTCCGAAGTTTATAGCACACTGACTATAGCGAACTAATAATAGATACTCTCCTTTGGCTCATCCCGTTGGTTATATTTATAGGCTGCAGGGGCTTTCTAGAAAATTCAGATTACATAACAATACAAATTGTTGACTCTTACTGTAGAGATTCTTCTACAACTTTGGAGAATAGGCGGGAGTTTCGCAATACGTATTTAACTGTATAAGCTATATATGATTCTAAATATAAATTTAATCTAAACAAACGTTGATATTAAAATAAATATATAATAAATTTGTTACAAAACACAAAAATCGTTATTTTATTTATACTAATTTTTTAATATGAAATAAAACTTCTGTTTTTTCTTTTTAAGGCTTTCACTTATTAAAAGTAAAAGATTTAATTATTTATTCAGATGAACAGGTGGATGGTGAAGCACCACTTACGAGTAACAGCAATGTTTCATGGAAGCATGGCAGACAGTTGCTCAGACAGTAAGTTGAAAATTTTTCCCAGTAACTGAGCTGCTATTCATATGAATAGCAAAGAAGGTTATTTTTTTCTAGAGAAAATGTGTAAAAGTGAATAAAACTGTGGGCTCTTGGATGAGAATGATGTTTAAAAGTTTTTGATTTTTAAAGCTATCCAAATGTGATAATATTGTAGAAAGTTTATATTCCAAAACAAACTTACCTTTGCTAACACTATAGCTATTTCTTGATCTCCAGGGTTTCAACTCTTTGCCCCTCTAAACACTGAAAATGCTTGCTCCAGTCTTTTATACCCCACTCAAATGCACTTGGTAAATTCTAATTTGCAAAATTCTCCACCAACTTCAATGCACCCTATATCTAGGTACTAATATAAGCACCTTATTCAGATAATATAATCACTTTTTTATTGACAAAGCATTTGGCATGGGTTTCTATAAACAGGATTGATGTGATTATTCACAATTTATGTTGCATCTTTGAATGTGGTTGGCATTACTATGGTTATATCTTCATTTATATTTATAAATTACTTTTAAAGAAACATACCGAGTATGAATTCCCGAGTTAATGTTTCTATTATGGAAGCATTTGGCTCCTTCCTTGTTGGCAGAAAGGATGGCAAGTGACTAATTGGTTTTTCCTCCTTTTTCTGATATTGCTGTTCATGCTGGGAGATTTGCTGCTCAGTTACGTGACAGGATGGCTCTGCCTTGACCCTCATATTTATTGGAACAGCATGCTTTGGCTTATAACTGCCAGGAGGAGGTATATATAGATTCTCAATGTATAAACAGATAAGTTTTCTCGGATTTGTCTTACTCTCACGACTGTCCTGGGGTATTTATCTTCAATCCAACTTTTGTCAGAAGCCTATCAACGTTCCTCTCAGCAATTTGAGGATGAGTTGGGGATTTTGCTGACATCTACCTCATTCAGATTGTCTTTTTTCTGTTCTTCCTCTGGCTTCCTGGCTGGTTTGTTTTTAGGATTTATTGGATAGTGACGCTTTGTTAGAAAGTGTTTGTTTACCATCTTCTGCCTTCTCCATCCCAGGTTGTTTCCAGAGTTTTAGAGACATTATAATCATGAATTGATTCAGCCTATTTACCATCTTCTGCCTTCTCCATCCCAGGTTGTTTCCAGAGTTCTAGAGACATTATAATCATGAATTGATTCAGCCTATTTACATTCTTCTTTATCATCATTGGCTTCTTGCCTTTCTGGCACTAATCTGGTAGTGTTGGCTCGTAGTGTTTCCTGACCCCCTCTTTCAGTTCCCATAATGGAGTCCGTCCATATCCTTGATGATCTTCGGCTTGGGCGGACCTACGACAATGGCATCAGAGACTATCCTGTGGGTGAGGGAACAGTGGGAACACAATTACATCACTTTCTGGACATTTGGAGTTCTTTCAGGAGGGATCCATTGGAACTCCATGTTCTGGCTTCAGGGTTGATCATTCAGTTCACATCTCCTCCACCATTATCTGCATAACCTGTTGCCTTTTCACATCTTTTCAGATCTTCGGCAAGTGGACCTTCGTTCCCAGACCGTTAGAGAGTTGTTAGTCAAAAGGGCAGTAGAGAGGGTTGATCCTGTTCTTCCGAGATTTTATTCCCATATATTCATTGTACCCAAGAAGACGAGATTGGCATCCAATCATCGATTTGTCTCAACTCAACCAATTTTTATATCCTCCTTGCTTTACAATGGAATCTGTTCTCAACCTACGATGGGACTTTGCGCTGGGGCTCTGGATGACCAAGTTCGATGTTAACGATGCCTATCTCCATATTCCTATAGTGTAATCTACCAAGATATTTCTCATATTTCTGCACAAAGGTCAGGTGCTGCAGTTTAGGGCTCTACCTTTTGATCTTGCATCAACACCTTATGTCTTCTGCAGAGTTGTTCAAGCTTTTTCTCATCATCTGCATTTTGATCTTGCATCAACACCTTATGTCTTCTGCAGAGTTGTTCAAGCTTTTTCTCATCATCTGCATTCCTTGGGTCTGTGCACACATCATTATATGGATGACTGGCTCCTTCTGGCACCATCCCATCAATTAGCAGAACAACACTCTCAGATTCTCCTTTCAGAAGCTACAAAAGCAGACTTCCTTATCAGACTGGAGAAATCTATTCTGTCACCAATTCAATATTTCATCTATCTGGGTGTGTTTTTCAATACTCACTTAGTTGTGCTCAACTAACCCCTATTAGGCTTCAAGCTATGGAAAGAGCCATGAGGCTTTTACTTATGTCTCCCAAGGATGGTTTTCTATCTTTTGGGGATGTGGGTATCCCTTGAGCCTTTTATGCATTTGGGATGACCACATATGAGGTCCCTTCAGTGGTCACTGCGGGATCAATGGATCATGCATTTCGATCCTTTGGATCATCCTATCTCTTTACTCAGGAGCAACATTGTTGACTGCAAATAGTGGTTGGATCGGAACAACACTACAATTGGGGTATCCATTCCACCACCTCGTCTTGAGATCCATTTGTTCACAGACACATCTCTTCAGGGATGGGGAGCTTATCTTCTAGATCAGGAGTTCCAAGTTACTTGGATAGAAGACAAGTCTACCCTTCATATCAACGTTCTCAAACTTCTTGCAGTACGCCAGGCAATGGTTCAAGGTCTGTCTCTCTTTGAAGGGAAAAATTGTCATGATACATTCCAACAATTCCATGGTGGTATTTCAGATTTCTCGTCAAAGAGGCATACATTGTTGAGACCTTTGTTATCATACCTTGGATCTACTCTACTGGGCTCATTCCCATCATATCAGTCTTTTAACATGTCATGTTACAGAAGTGATGAATTTAATTGCAGATCACTTGTCTCGACCCAACTGGCTTCTTTCAACGGAACGAATGTTACATCACGAGGTTTTTCAGTGTATTTGCTCTCAGTTCGGGTCTCCAATGATTTATTTCTTTGAGAGTCATTGGAATTCTCAACTGCAGTTGTTTTGATCTCCGTTACCTTATCCTCAAGCATTGGAAGTAGATGCGTTCAGTCAGGACTGGGCAGGTTTACATCTGTATGCCTTTCCCCTGATTTTGCTATTGCCCCAGGTTCTGACTATGGTTCGTTCCACTCCCTGTCTAGTTCTCTTGGTTGCACCATATTGGCCAGCTCAAACATAGTTTCCACTTCTTTGATATATGCAGGAATGTCCACCTCAACCTGTTCCACATTGACAGTCTCTGTTGAGACAACCTTGATCTGACATTCTCCACCCAGATGTTCGGAAACTCAATATTCATGGTTAGAAGTTATGTGGTCCTTTGCCAGACATACGGTTTTAACTTGTAAGGTTTCTCTGTATTTAACTAAATCTCTCTTAGGCCAACCACGGCCATTTATCAACAGAAATGGAATACTTATCATCAGTGGTGTATTAAAAGGAATTTAAACCCTCTTCATCCTAGAGTATCTACCATATCCCATTTTATGACTTGGATATTTGAGAGGAGTCCTTATCCACTATTTTTTGGTATTCCACATATTGGAAGGTTTTGAGTCCTCAGTGCTATCAAATTTACTCAAATCCTTTCATATTCTTTGACCCAAATGACCTTTTCAGTTACTGAATTGTCTTTTCCTCCTCTTGAGCCCTTAGTTTCACCTTTCTCTTAAATTGTATTTTTTTGTTGGTGTTGGCTTGTGGACGTCGTTGGTCGGAGTTGTTTGCAATCCATGTGCGTCGGACTCTTTTATCATTCCACATTTGTCCTGCTTTGTCCTGATAGGCAATCAGGGAAGGGGAAAGACCCTTCTCACCAATCCATTTGCCTGCCATTTCTCACTTTTATGACCACTCTGATCCTGATCATCTGTTATGTCCTGTTAGGGCCCTCAAGTCTTATGTGGCTCGTACTAACTCATTTTGAGGTAGTAGGAATCGATTGTTCATTCATTGGAATCCTTCTATTTCCCATGATTTATCTCCCATTACCATAATGAGTTGGCTTTGTAAACTGATTCACATGGCCTATAAATGATTATTGTTACAGGAAAGGAATCTTTTGCATGTCATATATCTGTCATTAGCCACCCAGTTGAATTACTCTCTGGAAGACAGTTTACAGGCTGGTATGTGGACTACTCTTAATACTTTCCAGTTGCATTACTTACATGATCTGGTAGTTTCCTTTTGTAGGGATTTTGACCACAACTGTTAGATTTTACCCAGAGGTGTTTTCTGCAATCATATACTCTTTTATTTCCAGGGTCCCTTTAATTTTCACTTAATCCCACTCTGTGGCAAGTGTTGCCCAGGTAGGTATGCTTTCTCTTTTCAATTCTGCACTAGAAACCACTTTTACTATAATTACTATAGGTTGCAATAGGCTCTGTTGAAATAGGGTGTTCCATAAGACCATCTAGGTGCCTACCAGATGGTATTACCTTATGGACTATCATGAGTAAAGCTACAGGGGATCCTACCCATCCCTGCTGATCTTCAGGTTGAATAAATCCAGATCAGTTTGCTTTTAAAAATGTAGGGAACTTGGTTCATCTATTGCACAATTTCCAGAGCACTGTTCTTCAGGACTCCACAATGCATATTACCCCCCAGACTCTACTAGTGGAGCTTGGGAGTCCTTACCACCCCCCAGTTTCCAGTCATTGGGGTGATGGACAGAGGCTTTTCCTCCAGAGTGTTCAAATGTGTTTTTCCACTCTTGGAGAAGGGCAAAATTGGGGGCTCTCCTACTCAGGTTCCTGGATGTTAGTAGGAGTATCACCAGCCTCCATGAGAGCCTAATTGTAATTCCGGTTAAGATTTGACACAAAGCTATCTGGTTGAGGGGTGCATGGCCCTTCTCTTTGATCAATGTCGATTTTGTATATTGTTCATGGAAGGAGGTCCACTATCCCCTCATAATTCTGAATGCAAAGTGGTCCCATCCTAGGATCTTGGTCGAGCACAGGTTCCACATCCTCTCCATAATTCCAAGAGGAGCAGAATACTCTTTGCCCACTTGGTTAGGAAGTGAGGATGAATGTTCATAATTCCAGATCGGATGAGCTCTGTTTTTTTGGTTGAGTATGATATACATGATCCCATCATTCTTAGCCTGGGGTGTTTTTATTTGGACTTCTTCAGGTGGAGGAGAAAGTTTGTCCACTTTGGTGATGCGTACTTTCTTGTCATGATTCTGGTGGTGCGAAATGCATCACTCTATGGACATAAATTGGGATCCAATCAAAGTATATATGTATGTGTGTGTGTATAACATTATGGGCCAATAGCCCGAGCCACCAACTTGGGATATAGGTACTACATCCTCTTAATCCAACCCCCAGTTGTGGATCCTTAGCTATCTAGTTGGGGCTGGCCTATACTGATGATTACTCATATTCTATTCCACTTTTGCTATAGGAACTGAGTTTCAGGTGAAGAGCGTATCTGTTCTGGATGTAGTGTGGTTCCCCCACTCTTGTACTATTTTATCTTGGTACACTCCTGTTCTATACAGACGGTTTCTATATGGTTCATGCCTGGACTGGTCCCTCCACTTTCTCAATGTGGGATTCTAGCTATAGTGTCAGCAGAAGTAAGTATGTTTTGGAAGTTAATGTTTTCCTAAACTGAAAATGTATTTCCAATAATACTTACCTCTGCTGACACTCTCCCATCCTACCTCCCCATTAAAAGCTGGTTTATGTGTTGAAAAAGTGATTACGTTATCTGAATGAGGTGCTTATATACAGTACCTAGATAAAGGGTGCATTGAAGTTGGTGGAGAATTTTACAAATTAGAATTTGCCAAGGGCATTCGAGTGGGGTATAAAAGACTGGAGTAAGCATTTTCAGTGTTTAGAGGGGCAAAGAGTTGAAACCCTGGAGATTGAGAAATAGCTATAGTGTCAGTGGAGGTAAGTATTATTGGAAATACATTTTCAGTTTAGGAAAATGTTAACATTTGTATGAAGTACTATAGAATTTGAAAAGCTTCAGTAACTTTAAAGTAGTGTAGATGGTAAGAGGATTATCAAAACTCAACTTATGGTACTGCTTGATAGTTTGTTAATCATGTAGTAAATAGCTCCTATAAGAATGGACTGATGTAGAAATTAAACATAATGCGTTTGGTTGAAAGTGATAAGATGGAACAAAACAACTGTTTTTAAATTGTATGTCAAATTATGATATATTTTATAAGACATGTAAAGATAGAAAAATAATCTCAGGTTTTTTAGAATGTACAGTAAATGGTGTGCCACTGTATGTAGCTTTATTTTTTACTTTTTAAAATACCACTAAGGAATGTGATTCACACAGACTGTAAAAGATATATAAAACTTATTATATCTTTAAAAATTATTGAACATTATTTTTTACACTATAGAGTCTTTAAATTCCTGAATTGAGAATATTAATTAAAACTACAAAGTGAAGCTGAATAGTTTTTTAGTGCTCTTCA